>NC_034186.2:9975952-10114946 GCF_002021735.2 Oncorhynchus kisutch
ACAACATACATTTAAAATAAGAATAATATTAACAAGTCCTGTAGTGACAAAACATGAGAGACACTTGCATGCATTATATCAGTACTACATATACATACATGTTATTTATGTCAGATAGGGGAGAGGCGTTGTGACGTTAGGTGACGTTTCATTGTTTTTTTAAAAGCTAATTTAGCTGTTTGTTTGAGTAATTTGAGACGGAAGAGCTCCATGCTACTGTAACGGATGTTAAATGGCTAGCTCGCTAAATAGCGTTTCAATCGGTCACGTCACTTGCTCTGAGACCTTGAAGTAGTAGTGGTTCCCCTTGCTCTGCAAGGGCCGAGGCTTTTGTGGAGCGATGGGTAACGATGCTTCGTGGGTGACTGTTGTTGATGTGTGCAGAGGGTCCCTGGTTCACGCCTGGGTATGGGCAAGGGGACAGTCTAAAGTTATACTGTTACATTACCATGGCTCTATATATGCGTTGTCTTAAATTTGTTTTGGATTTGGGGCCTGTGAAGAGACCCGTGGTGACTTGTCTGGTGGGGTAAGTATGTATGTCAGAACTGTATGTTAGTTGATTATACAGAATGTTCTCCTCTACTTTGAGCCAAGAGAGACTGGTATGCGTATTGTTGAAATTAGCTCTCTGTGTACTGTGAAGGGCAGGGTGTGCTGCTCTGTTCTGGACCAGCTGCAGCTTTCCTCTGTCCTTCTTTGGGGCACCTGACCTTATAACCAGATAATAGTACAGATGTACAGAGCATATTTTGCAGAGCATATTTTTTTTACCACAGACAGACCTCTCCCCATTTTAAAAACAATTTAATAAAATGCCTTGATGATGACCGTATACAATCTAAGGTAACACCAAGAAGTTTAGTTTCCTCTGCTTGCTCAACAGTCACATCATTAATTAGAAGATTCAGCTAAGATCTAGTACTTAGGGAATGACTTGTACCAAATACAATGATTTAGTTTTTTAGGTTTTTGGTGTTCAGGACTAGTTTATTACTAGCCACCCATTCTAAAACCGACTGCAACTCTTTGTTTAGGCTTGCAGTGAAGCTGTGGGTGCTGAAGTGTATAATGTTCAATATTCTGGTTACATAGACACACAGCTTTGTTTAAGGCTAGTGGTAGATCATTAGTAAAAATAGAAAATCAAATCAAATGTGTATTTGTCACGTGCTTACTTACAAGCCCTTAACCAACAATTCAGTTTTAAGAAAATGCCAACAACTAAAAAAGTATGAAATAAGAATAAGAAATAATTAAAGAGCAGCAGTAAATAACAAAAGTGGGGCGAAACACAGGGGGTACCGGTACAGAGTCAATGTGGAGGCTATATACAGGGGGTACCGGTACAGAGTCAATGTGGAGGCTATATACAGGGGGTACCGGTACAGACTCAATGTGGAGGCTTTATACAGGGGGTACCGGTACAGAGTCAATGTGGAGGCTATATACAGGGGGTACCGGTACAGACTCAATGTGGAGGCTATATACAGGGGGTACCGGTACAGACTCAATGTGGAGGCTATATACAGGGGGTACCGGTACAGAGTCAATGTGGAGGCTATATATAGGGGGTACTGGTACAGAGTCAATGTGGAGGCTATATACAGGGGGTACCGGTACAGAGTCAATGTGGAGGCTATATATAGGGGGTACTGGTACAGAGTCAATGTGGAGGCTATATACAGGGGGTACCGGTACAGAGTCAATGTGGAGGCTATATACAGGGGGTACCGGTACAGAGTCAATGTGGAGGCTATATACAGGGGGTACCGGTACAGACTCAATGTGGAGGCTATATACAGGGGGTACCGGTACAGACTCAATGTGGAGGCTATATACAGGGGTACCGGTACAGACTCAATGTGGAGGCTATATACAGGGGTACCGGTACAGACTCAATGTGGAGGCTATATACAGGGGGTACCGGTACATACTCAATGTGGAGGCTATATACAGGGGGTACCGGTACAGAGTCAATGTGGAGGCTATATACAGGGGGTACCGGTACAGACTCAATGTGGAGGCTATATACAGGGGGTACCGGTACAGACTCAATGTGCGGGGGCACTGGTGTCGAGGTAATTGAGGTAATATGTACATGTAGGTAGAGTTATTAAAGTGACTATGCATAGATAATAACAGAGAGTAGCAGCAGCGTAGAAGGAGGGGGGGGGGCAATGCAAATAGTGTAGGTAGCCATTTGATTAGCTGTTCAGGAGTCTTATGGCTTAGGGTAGAAGCTGTTTAGAAGCCCCTTGGACCTGGACTTGGCGCTCTGCTCTGGGACTTCCTCTGACACCCTCTGGTATAGAGGTCTGGAATGGCAGGAAGCTTGGCCCCGGTGATGTACTGGGCCGTACGCACTACCCTGAGTAGTGCATTGCATTCGGAAATAGTAAAGGGCTATGTCTTAGGAAGCTTTGCGAAATACCACACTTGACATCTTTTAGAGAAGCTTCCATTAGAGAAAACCCTCTGTGTCCTATTAGATACTGTAGAAGGTCTCAATCCATAATGTGTCAGGTGATGTAAAGCCATAACACGAGAGTTTTCAATAACAGATTATGGTCAATAATATCAAAGGCTTCACTGAAGTCTAACAAAACAGATCCAACAATCATCTTATTATCAATTTATTTCAACCAATCATTAGTCATTTGTGTAAGGGCAGTACATGTGGAGTGCCTTCACTATAAGCGTGCTTAAAGACGGTTGTTAAATAATTTACAGAAAAATAATTTAGAGAACAATGTAATTGTATCTGGTCAAACACTATTTTTTCCAAATGTTAGAAAGAACCGGCAGCAAGCTGATTTCAACATGATCACAACTGTGAACCTGAAAAGCTGTCTCAGGGATGCATACATGGAACATTACACAAACCACACATAACTTCTTCTATCTGTAATATTTCACTCAGGCAGAGACATCTTACCTTGACCTTTCACAAAGCTGAGTGTACACAACCATAGTGCAAAGACAAAGCCGAGAGTTATCAATCGCATTTTGACTTCATCACCTATTGTCTGTCACCTGCGAGAGTGTTTGGATGTTCTGGGTCACAGACAGAGTTGCGGTAGTTAAATTAACTCCTGTCGGTTAATGATTTGCCCGAGCCCTCTCAAGTCACAGTCCATCCACGCAACTCAACAGCAACACACAGCACAGGTAACACATGTCCTGTATTGTAACGCAGTGGGCCACAGGCTGTAGGAGCCAGTAGAGGATAACTGTAAATGGAGAAAGGCGAGGAGGGGAGGGGATGGGGGATAAGGACAAGTGGTTGAGGCACCGAGGGTATATTGTGAAAGACAAACAACTAAGCCTGAGGGAGGGAGTTAGGACTGGAATCATTACAATGTTTTGTTGGGAATTTTTATCATTGCACATTTCCTGGCATCTAGATATTTCCATTGCCAAACCCACTGTGTACTATTTACAAGATGAAACCCAAAGTGTGCATTGATTATACATAGAATAGAAAGGCTACTGGTGAACCTGAAACCATTGCACTCAATAAGGGTATTGTGTTGATGAAATGGTGAACTTAATCAAAAACATACTTTTATTGTGAAAATAAGTCTAGCTAATGTTTTAAATGAATGTCTCTGAATGTGGAAACTGGGTCTAAATTGTTTTTCTTTTACTGAATAAATAAAGTATTCCCGAAAAGGGTTCATTCATTGTGTAAACCTCGGGTGATCATTTGCAGTAACCAAATAGATGGCTTAATCTGAGGCTTCCCAACCTTTGGAACCACACTACTGGCATTATGAGATAAAAGTCCATTTTCAAATAAGGTGTAGTAGCATTTTTAGTAAGGGACTTTTCAGGACAACATAAGTGTCATACTGGAATCTGCCCCGATTTAACCCTAAACATATTTGACATACATGGATTACCAACGGGGGTCAAAAAACGACTTAATTCTTATCAAAACATTAGTCATGTACAGTTGAAGTCGGAAGTTTACATACACTTAGGTTGGAGTCATTAAAACTCATTTTTCAACCACTCCACACATTTCTTTTCAACAATCTATAATTTTGGAAAGTCGGTTACGACTGACTTCTACTTTTTGTATGACACAAGTAATTTTTCCAACAATTGTTTACAGACACGTTAGTTCACTTATAATTCACTGTATCAATTCCAGTGGGTCAGAAATTTACATACACTAAGTTGACTGTGCCTTTAAACAGCTTGGACAATTCCAGAAAATGAAGTCATGGCTTTCGAAGCTTCTGACAGTCTAATTGACATCATTTGGGTCAATTTGAGGTGTACCTGTGGATGTACTTCAAGGCCTACCTTCAAACTCAGTGCCCCTTTGCTTGACATCATGATAAAATCAAAAGAAATCAGCCAGGACCTCAACATTTAAATTGTAGACCTCCACAAGTCTGGTTCTGTCACGTTCTGACCATAGTTCTTGTGTGTTTTCCTTGTTTTAGTGTTGGTCAGGACGTGAGCTGGGTGGGCATTCTATGTTGTGTGTCTAGTTTGTCTGTTTCTGTGTTTGGCCTGATATGGTTCTCAATCAGAGGCAGGTGTTAGTCATTGTCTCTGATTGGGAACCATATTTAGGTAGCTTGTTTTTTTGTTGGGGTTTGTGGGTGGTTATTTCCGTGTCTGTTTCACCACACAGGACTGTTTCGGTTTTCACAGTTATTGTTTTGTATATTTGTAGTGTTCTCGGTATTCGTCTTTACTAAAGATGTTTAACTCTAACCACACTGCGTTTTGGTCCGCCTCTCCTTCCCAGGAAGAAAGCCTATACAGGTTCATCCTTGGGAGCCATTTCCAAATGCCTGAAGGGACCATGTTCATCTGTACAAACAATAGTACGCAAGTATAAACACCCTGGGACCACACAGCCGTCATGCCGCTCAGGAAGGAGATGCGTTCTGTCTCCTAGAGATGAACATACTTTGGTGCGAAAAGTGCAAATCAATCCCAGAACAACAGCAAAGGACCTTGTGAAGATACTGGAGGAAACAGGTACAAAAGTATCTATATCCACAGTAAAACGAGTCCTACATCGACATAACCTGAAAGGCCGCTCAGCAAGGAAGAAGCCACTGCTCCAAAACAAAATTATAACACTTTGGCCATAATGATCTTCGTTATGTTTGGAGGAAAAAGGGGGATGCTTGCAAGCCGAAGAACACCATCCCAACCATTAAGTACGGGAGTGGCAGGATCATGTTGTGGGGGTGCTTTGCTGCAGGAAGGACTGGTGCACTTCACAAAATAGATGGCATCATGAGGAGGGAAAATTATGTAGATATATTGAAGCAACATCTCAAGACATCAGTCAGGAAGTGAAAGCTTTGTTGCAAATGGGTCTTCCAAATGGACAATGACCCCAAGCATACTTTCAAAGTTGTGGCAAAATGGCTTAAGGACAACAAAGTCAAGGTTATGGAGTGGCCATCACAATGCCCTGACCTCAATGCTATAGAACATTTGTGGGCTGAACTGAAAAGTGTGTGCGAGCAAGGAGGCCTACAAACCAGAATCAGTTACACCAGCTCTGTCAGGAGGAATGGGCCAAAATTCACCCAACTTATTGTGGGAAGATTGTGGAAGGCTACCCGACACATTTGACCCAAGTTAAACAATTTAAATGCAATGCTACCAAGTACTAATTGATTGTATGTAAACTTCTGACCAACTGGGAATGTCATGAAAGAAATAAAAGCTGAAATAAATCCTTCTCTCTACTATTATTCTGACAGTTTACATTCTTAAAATAAAGTGGTGATCCTAACTGGCCTACAACAGTGAATTTTTACGAGGATCAAATGTCAGAAATTGTGAAAAAATGGAGTTTAAATGTATTTGGCTAATGTGTATGTAAACTTCCGATTTCAACTGCATATTTGTTAACTACAAGTTAAATGACAAAATCATGAAACATTTGAAGAATTGAATGAACCACCCTTGGGCTATGATAAAAAAATATGCCTCTGGGGTCAAAGTGACCACAGTCAGTAGTATGAGGGTTTAATTGAGAGTTCAAAAAGACATGTGTTTACCTGTTGGGTAATGTTGAGTTGTTGAACTTCCTGAGTTGTCCTTTATGTGACCTCCTTCCTCTGTTTCTCAATAATTTCACCTATTCTCCCTCCCTGGCCTCTAGGTCACCAGACTGCTGATTATTATGCACACCTGTCACCATTGTTAAGCGCACAAGTGCTTATTGACACTCAGTTGGACAACATCACCTCCTTGATTACCTGCCCTATTTATGTCACTCCCTTTGGTTCCTTCCCCAGGCGTTAATGTTTCTGTGTCTGTTTCATGGCGGTGCGTTGTTCCTATTTCATGTTTGTTTATTTATAAAAATGTATTCACTCCCTGAACTTGCTGCCCGACTCTCAGCGTACATCGTTACAAATAAGGACTATTCCCATCCTTGTCTGCACCACATCTTATTAGTCAGCAGTTGCAATGTGTTTACATAATCATGAGCTGCCGTACAGCATCATAACACTACTCAAATATGTAGCTAGGCATTGCAATATGTTCACATTGCATACTAAGTGTGTACTGCGTCACCCTAGAAAATAGTAGTGGATATCAGTTACATTAAAACATAAATCAGTTAAGTTAGAATGCAGTGGATATCAGTTACATCAGAATGTAGAGTGGATATCAGTTACATCAGAATGTAGAGTGGATATCAGTTACATCAGAATGTAGAGTGGATATCAGTTACATCAGAATGTAGAGTGGATATCAGTTACATCAGAATATAGAGTGGCTATCAGTTACATCAGGATATAGAGTGGCTATCAGTTACATCAGAATATAGAGTGGCTATCAGTTACATCAGAATGTAGAGTGGCTATCAGTTACATCAGAATGTAGAGTGGATATCAGTTACATCAGAATGTAGAGTGGATATCAGTTACATCAGAATATAGAGTGGCTATCAGTTACATCAGAATGTAGAGTGGATATCAGTTACATCAGAATATAGAGTGGATATAAGTTACATCAGAATATAGAGTGGCTATCAGTTACATCAGAATGTAGAGTGGATATCAGTTACATCAGAATGTAGAGTGGATATCAGTTACATCAGAATGTAGAGTGGATATCAGTTACATCAGAATATAGAGTGGATATCAGTTACATCAGAATGTAGAGTGGATATCAGTTACATCAGAATGTAGAGTGGATATCAGTTACATCAGAATGTAGAGTGGCTATCAGTTACATCAGAATGTAGAGTGGATATCAGCTACATCAGAATATAGAGTGGATATCTGTTACATCAGAATGTCGAGTGGCTATCAGTTACATCAGAATGTAGAGTGGATATCAGTTACATCAGAATGTAGAGTGGATATCAGTTACATCAGAATGTCGAGTGGCTATCAGTTACATCAGAATGTCGAGTGGCTATCAGTTACATCAGAATGTCGAGTGGCTATCAGTTACATCAGAATGTCGAGTGGATATCAGTTACATCAGAATGTCGAGTGGATATCAGTTACATCAAAATGTCGAGTGGATATCAGTTACATCAGAATGTCGAGTGGATATCAGTTACATCAGAATGTCGAGTGGATATCAGTTACATCAGAATGTCGAGTGGCTATCAGTTACATCAGAATGTAGAGTGGATATCAGTTACATCAGAATGTAGAGTGGATATCAGTTACATCAGAATATAGAGTGGCTATCAGTTACATCAGAATGTAGAGTGGATATCTGTTACATCAGAATGTAGAGTGGATATCTGTTACATCAGAATGTCGAGTGGCTATCAGTTACATCAGAATGTCGAGTGGATATCAGTTACATCAGAATGTAGAGTGGATATCAGTTACATCAGAATGTCGAGTGGCTATCAGTTACATCAGAATGTCGAGTGGCTATCAGTTACATCAGAATGTCGAGTGGCTATCAGTTACATCAGAATGTCGAGTGGATATCAGTTACATCAGAATGTCGAGTGGATATCAGTTACATCAGAATGTCGAGTGGATATCAGTTACATCAGAATGTCGAGTGGATATCAGTTACATCAGAATGTCGAGTGGATATCAGTTACATCAGAATGTCGAGTGGCTATCAGTTACATCAGAATGTAGAGTGGATATCAGTTACATCAGAATGTAGAGTGGATATCAGTTACATCAGAATGACGAGTGGCTATCAGTTACATCAGAATGTAGAGTGGATATCAGTTACATCAGAATGTAGAGTGGCTATCAGTTACATCAGAATGTCGAGTGGCTATCAGTTACATCAGAATGTAGAGTGGATATCAGTTACATCAGAATGTAGAGTGGATATCAGTTACATCAGAATGTCGAGTGGCTATCTGTTACATCAGAATATAAATCAGTTACATCAGAATGTAGAGTGGCTATCAGTTACATCAGAATGTCGAGTGGCTATCAGTTACATCAGAATGTAGAGTGGATATCAGTTACATCAGAATATAGAGTGGATATCAGTTACATCAGAATGTCGAGTGGCTATCAGTTACATCAGAATGTAGAGTGGATATCAGTTACATCAGAATGTAGAGTGGATATCAGTTACATCAGAATGTCGAGTGGCTATCAGTTACATCAGGATATAGAGTGGATATCAGTTACATCAGAATGTAGAGTGGATATCAGTTACATCAGGATATAGAGTGGATATCAGTTACATCAGAATGTCGAGTGGCTATCAGTTACATCAGAATGTAGAGTGGATATCAGTTACATCAGGATATAGAGTGGATATCAGTTACATCAGAATGTCGAGTGGCTATCAGTTACATCAGAATGTCGAGTGGCTATCAGTTACATCAGAATGTCGAGTGGATATCAGTTACATCAGAATGTAGAGTGGATATCAGTTACATCAGAATGTCGAGTGGCTATCAGTTACATCAGAATGTATAGTGGATATCAGTTACATCAGAATGTCGAGTGGCTATCAGTTACATCAGAATGTATAGTGGATATCAGTTACATCAGAATGTTGAGTGGCTATCAGTTACATCAGAATGTAGAGTGGATATCAGTTACATCAGAATGTAGAGTGGATATCAGTTACATCAGAATGTAGAGTGGATATCAGTTACATCAGAATGTAGAGTGGATATCAGTTAAATCAGAATGTAGAGTGGATATCTGTTACATCAGAATGTAGAGTGGATATCAGTTACATCAGAATGTAGAGTGGATATCAGTTACATCAGAATGTCGAGTGGATATCAGTTACATCAGAATATAGAGTGGCTATCAGTTACATCAGAATGTAGAGTGGATATCAGTTACATCAGAATGTAGAGTGGATATCAGTTACATCAGAATGTAGAGTGGATATCAGTTACATCAGAATGTAGAGTGGATATCAGTTACATCAGAATGTAGAGTGGATATCTGTTACATCAGAATGTAGAGTGGATATCAGTTACATCAGAATGTAGAGTGGATATCAGTTACATCAGAATGTAGAGTGGATATCTGTTACATCAGAATATAGAGTGGATATCAGTTACATCAGAATGTAGAGTGGATATCAGTTACATCAGAATGTCGAGTGGCTATCAGTTACATCAGAATGTAGAGTGGATATCAGTTACATCAGAATATAGAGTGGCTATCAGTTACATCAGAATGTAGAGTGGATATCAGTTACATCAGAATGTAGAGTGGATATCAGTTACATCAGAATGTAGAGTGGATATCTGTTACATCAGAATGTAGAGTGGATATCAGTTACATCAGAATGTCGAGTGGATATCAGTTACATCAGAATGTCGAGTGGATATCAGTTACATCAGAATATAGAGTGGATATCAGTTACATCAGAATGTAGAGTGGATATCAGTTACATCAGAATGTCGAGTGGATATCAGTTACATCAGAATGTAGAGTGGATATCAGTTACATCAGAATGTCGAGTGGCTATCAGTTACATCAGAATGTCGAGTGGCTATCAGTTACATCAGAATGTAGAGTGGATATCAGTTACATCAGAATGTAGAGTGGATATCAGTTACATCAGAATGTCGAGTGGCTATCTGTTACATCAGAATATAAATCAGTTACATCAGAATGTAGAGTGGATATCAGTTACATCAGAATGTCGAGTGGCTATCAGTTACATCAGAATGTAGAGTGGATATCAGTTACATCAGAATATAGAGTGGATATCAGTTACATCAGAATGTCGAGTGGCTATCAGTTACATCAGAATGTAGAGTGGATATCAGTTACATCAGAATGTAGAGTGGATATCAGTTACATCAGAATGTCGAGTGGCTATCAGTTACATCAGGATATAGAGTGGATATCAGTTACATCAGAATGTAGAGTGGCTATCAGTTACATCAGGATATAGAGTGGATATCAGTTACATCAGAATGTCGAGTGGCTATCAGTTACATCAGAATGTAGAGTGGATATCAGTTACATCAGGATATAGAGTGGATATCAGTTACATCAGAATGTAGAGTGGCTATCAGTTACATCAGGATATAGAGTGGATATCAGTTACATCAGAATGTCGAGTGGCTATCAGTTACATCAGAATGTCGAGTGGCTATCAGTTACATCAGAATGTAGAGTGGATATCAGTTACATCAGAATGTAGAGTGGATATCAGTTACATCAGAATGTCGAGTGGCTATCAGTTACATCAGAATGTATAGTGGATATCAGTTACATCAGAATGTCGAGTGGCTATCAGTTACATCAGAATGTATAGTGGATATCAGTTACATCAGAATGTCGAGTGGCTATCAGTTACATCAGAATGTAGAGTGGATATCAGTTACATCAGAATGTAGAGTGGATATCAGTTACATCAGAATGTAGAGTGGATATCAGTTACATCAGAATGTCGAGTGGATATCAGTTACATCAGAATGTAGAGTGGATATCAGTTACATCAGAATGTCGAGTGGCTATCAGTTACATCAGAATGTCGAGTGGCTATCAGTTACATCAGAATGTAGAGTGGATATCAGTTACATCAGAATGTAGAGTGGATATCAGTTACATCAGAATGTCGAGTGGCTATCTGTTACATCAGAATATAAATCAGTTACATCAGAATGTAGAGTGGCTATCAGTTACATCAGAATGTCGAGTGGCTATCAGTTACATCAGAATGTAGAGTGGATATCAGTTACATCAGAATATAGAGTGGATATCAGTTACATCAGAATGTCGAGTGGCTATCAGTTACATCAGAATGTAGAGTGGATATCAGTTACATCAGAATGTAGAGTGGATATCAGTTACATCAGAATGTCGAGTGGCTATCAGTTACATCAGGATATAGAGTGGATATCAGTTACATCAGAATGTAGAGTGGCTATCAGTTACATCAGGATATAGAGTGGATATCAGTTACATCAGAATGTCGAGTGGCTATCAGTTACATCAGAATGTAGAGTGGATATCAGTTACATCAGGATATAGAGTGGATATCAGTTACATCAGAATGTAGAGTGGCTATCAGTTACATCAGGATATAGAGTGGATATCAGTTACATCAGAATGTCGAGTGGCTATCAGTTACATCAGAATGTCGAGTGGCTATCAGTTACATCAGAATGTAGAGTGGATATCAGTTACATCAGAATGTAGAGTGGATATCAGTTACATCAGAATGTCGAGTGGCTATCAGTTACATCAGAATGTATAGTGGATATCAGTTACATCAGAATGTCGAGTGGCTATCAGTTACATCAGAATGTATAGTGGATATCAGTTACATCAGAATGTCGAGTGGCTATCAGTTACATCAGAATGTAGAGTGGATATCAGTTACATCAGAATGTAGAGTGGATATCAGTTACATCAGAATGTAGAGTGGATATCAGTTACATCAGAATGTAGAGTGGATATCAGTTACATCAGAATGTAGAGTGGTATCTGTTACATCAGAATGTAGAGTGGATATCAGTTACATCAGAATGTAGAGTGGATATCAGTTACATCAGAATGTCGAGTGGATATCAGTTACATCAGAATATAGAGTGGCTATCAGTTACATCAGAATGTAGAGTGGATATCAGTTACATCAGAATGTAGAGTGGATATCAGTTACATCAGAATGTAGAGTGGATATCAGTTACATCAGAATGTAGAGTGGATATCAGTTACATCAGAATGTAGAGTGGATATCTGTTACATCAGAATGTAGAGTGGATATCAGTTACATCAGAATGTAGAGTGGATATCAGTTACATCAGAATGTCGAGTGGATATCAGTTACATCAGAATATAGTGGTTTTCAGATATATTACAATATACATTGGTTATCAGCTACATTAGACAGGTTGGGATAGCAGATGGTTGTGAATGTTCAAAGACCTCAATTACAGAGTAACGAACATGGTGTGGCATGTTGTTTTGTCTTCCTCGCAAGACACTCCATCTGCTGGTCCTTTATGCAATAGCAAGAGGGAGGAATAGGTTGGCTACATACTGAGTGTACAAAACATTAGGAACACCTTCCTAATATTGAGTTGCACCCACCTTTTTTCCCTCAGTACAGCATCAACTCGTCATCACATGGACACTACAAGGTGTAGAAAGCGTTCCACAGGGATGCTGGCCCATGTTGACTCCAATGCTTCCCACAGTTGTGTCAAATTGGCTGGATGTCCTTGGGGTGGTGGACCATTCTTGATACACACTGTTGAGCGTGAACAACCCAGCAGCGTTGCAGTTCTTGACACACTCAAACCGGTGCGCCTGGCACCTATTAGCATACCCCCTTCAAAGGGACTTAAATATTTTGTCTTGCTGCATTCACAATCTCTGAATGGCCCACATACACCATCCATGTCTCAAGACTTAAAAATACTTCTTTAACATGTCTCCTCCCCTTCATCTACACTGATTTGAAGTGTATTTAACAAGTGACATAAATAAGGGATCATAGCTTTCACGTGGATTCACTTCAGGTCAGTCTATGTCATGGAAAGAGCAGGTGTTCCTAATGTTTTGTCCACTCAGTGAAATATGGTGATGATGTGCATTGTAAAGAGGAAAATAAACTTAAATGAAAGAAAACTAAATAGATTTAAGGTACTTGGTAGTAAATGTAGTGAAGCATATTGACCATTCAGTTCAATTGTCAATTCCTTCACCTTTTCACAGACAGTATACAGATTAATTTGAAAAGCGTTTTGTCTTTCCACAGATCCAACCAAGATCTGCATATCTGAATCAAGATGAAAACAGCTGTCAAAGGAATTTGATTTAGTTTAGATATATGTGTTTGTTAAAGTTGTGGAGTATATCTAACATTTTAAATAAAATCCTTATGGTCCATGGGAAACAGTTTAGCTTACAAGTCTCTGGCTGGGCTAACTCATTACAAAGCGTGATTCCAAATCACCTCTGCTACAGTACATGTACTCAGTTTATGTTTTGGAGCACTGAATCCACCTTTGACCCACGCTGGTTGAGCAATCTCCATTCTACATTTGACAGAATATCAGGCATAGAGTCTTCCTTTACCAGCAGAGGGCAGAAGTGACACATTGCGTTGGACTCTGGGCATACACTGCTACAACTAGAATAAGACACCATGGAGGCTTTCAATTTCTAATGATTCACATTCTATATCAATAGTTGCTGCTGTATCTTATTAATGTCAGCTGTTTACTTTTTTGATTGTACTTTTACTAGTTACAGAATGATCGTATGAAGCTGAACCAAGAGGCATTAATTGGTCACCCTACACAGGGAGACACTTACATAACATTTTAAAACAGAAAATATTGGAAAAGATAAATATTCAACTATTTTCCATCAGCATACATTCAAACTTTTAATTGTTTTTCATTTTATTTATATATATATATATATATCTTTTTTTTTGAGGATAGATCAGCTTCAATATTGCAGATATATTATGGCTTCTAACATTGTAATTGTCTGCATTATATCCAATACCCCATATATTTTTTTGTAAATATATCTAATTCTATATATATTTATGTGTTTTCCTTTATTATTTTCCTAAAGCCCTACCATCCCTCCCATAATTGGAGTAAAGTAATTGACAACAACTCTTAGGCTTCTACTTCCAGCTGTCACGGCTGGCTGAAGGACTGGACCAAGGTGCAGCATGGTAAGCGTACATTTTCTCTTTATTCAAAAATGACGCCGACAAAACAAAGAACAAAAACCAAACCGTGAAGCTTTGGGCTATGTGCCCTGAACAAAGTCAAAGTTAACTTCCCAAAAAACACTTGGGGGGAAAAGGGTACCTAAGTATGGTTCTCAATCAGAGACAACGATAGACAGCAGCCTCTGATTGAGAACCACACCCGGCCAAACACATAGAAATAGAAAACCATAGAACATAGAACATAGACTGCCCATCCAAATCACACCCTGACCAAACCAAAATAGAGACAGAAAATGCTCTCTACGGTCAGGGCGTGACACCTGCGTATACATACTATATATATTTTACAGACACAGTGTAGTTTACAATAGTTATCTTTCGTTTGTTTTTAGTCCCATCCTTCAGCTCCACTCAACCCCTCCCATCTATCTCTGAACACCATCCAGTCCCATCCTTCAGCTCCACTCAACCCCTCCCATCTATCTCTGAACACCATCCAGTCCCATCCTTCAGCTCCACTCAACCCCTCCCATCTATCTCTGAACACCATCCAGTCCCATCCTTCAGCTCCACTCAACCCCTCCCATCTATCTCTGAACACCATCCAGTCCCATCCTTCAGCTCCACTCAACCCCTCCCATCTATCTCTGAACACCATCCAGTCCCATCCTTCAGCTCCACTCAACCCCTCCCATCTATCTCTGAACACCATCCAGTCCCATCCTTCAGCTCCACTCAACCCCTCCCATCTATCTCTGAACACCATCCAGTCCCATCCTTCAGCTCCACTCAACCCCTCCCATCTATCTCTGAACACCATTCAGTCCCATCCTTCAGCTCCACTCAACCCCTCCCATCTATCTCTGAACACCATCCAGTCCCATCCTTCAGCTCCACTCAACCCCTCCCATCTATCTCTGAACACCATCCAGTCCCATCCTTCAGCTCCACTCAACCCCTCCCATCTATCTCTGAACACCATCCAGTCCCATCCTTCAGCTCCACTCAACCCCTCCCATCTATCTCTGAACACCATCCAGTCCCATCCTTCAGCTCCACTCAACCCCTCCCATCTATCTCTGAACACCATCCAGTCCCATCCTTCAGCTCCACTCAACCCCTCCCATCTATCTCTGAACACCATCCAGTCCCATCCTTCAGCTCCACTCAACCCCTCCCATCTATCTCTGAACACCATCCAGTCCCATCCTTCAGCTCCACTCAACCCCTCCCATCTATCTCTGAACACCATCCAGTCCCATCCTTCAGCTCCACTCAACCCCTCCCATCTATCTCTGAACACCATCCAGTCCCATCCTTCAGCTCCACTCAACCCCTCCCATCTATCTCTGAACACCATCCAGTCCCATCCTTCAGCTCCACTCAACCCCTCCCATCTATCTCTGAACACCATCCAGTCCCATCCTTCAGCTCCACTCAACCCCTCCCATCTATCTCTGAACACCATCCAGTCCCATCCTTCAGCTCCACTCAACCCCCTCCCATCTATCTCTGAACACCATCCAGTCCCATCCTTCAGCTCCACTCAACCCCTCCCATCTATCTCTGAACACCATCCAGTCCCATCCTTCAGCTCCACTCAACCCCTCCCATCTCTCTCTGAACACCATCCAGTCCCATCCTTCAGCTCCACTCAACCCCTCCCATCTCTCTCTGAACACCATCCAGTCCCATCCTTCAGCTCCACTCAACCCCTCCCATCTCTCTCTGAACACCATCCAGTCCCATCCTTCAGCTCCACTCAACCCCTCCCATCTCTCTCTGAACACCATCCAGTCCCATCCTTCAGCTCCACTCAACCCCTCCCATCTATCTCTGAACACCATCCAGTCCCATCCTTCAGCTCCACTCAACCCCTCCCATCTATCTCTGAACACCATCCAGTCCCATCCTTCAGCTCCACTCAACCCCTCCCATCTCTCTCTGAACACCATCCAGTCCCATCCTTCAGCTCCACTCAACCCCTCCCATCTATCTCTGAACACCATCCAGTCCCATCCTTCAGCTCCACTCAACCCCTCCCATCTATCTCTGAACACCATCCAGTCCCATCCTTCAGCTCCACTCAACCCCTCCCATCTATCTCTGAACACCATCCAGTCCCATCCTTCAGCTCCACTCAACCCCTCCCATCTATCTCTGAACACCATCCAGTCCCATCCTTCAGCTCCACTCAACCCCTCCCATCTATCTCTGAACACCATCCAGTCCCATCCTTCAGCTCCACTCAACCCCTCCCATCTATCTCTGAACACCATCCAGTCCCATCCTTCAGCTCCACTCAACCCCTCCCATCTCTCTCTGAACACCATCCAGTCCCATCCTTCAGCTCCACTCAACCCCTCCCATCTATCTCTGAACACCATCCAGTCCCATCCTTCAGCTCCACTCAACCCCTCCCATCTATCTCTGAACACCATCCAGTCCCATCCTTCAGCTCCACTCAACCCCTCCCATCTATCTCTGAACACCATCCAGTCCCATCCTTCAGCTCCACTCAACCCCTCCCATCTATCTCTGAACACCATCCAGTCCCATCCTTCAGCTCCACTCAACCCCTCCCATCTATCTCTGAACACCATCCAGTCCCATCCTTCAGCTCCACTCAACCCCTCCCATCTATCTCTGAACACCATCCAGTCCCATCCTTCAGCTCCACTCAACCCCTCCCATCTATCTCTGAACACCATCCAGTCCCATCCTTCAGCTCCACTCAACCCCTCCCATCTATCTCTGAACACCATCCAGTCCCATCCTTCAGCTCCACTCAACCCCTCCCATCTATCTCTGAACACCATCCAGTCCCATCCTTCAGCTCCACTCAACCCCTCCCATCTATCTCTGAACACCATCCAGTCCCATCCTTCAGCTCCACTCAACCCCTCCCATCTATCTCTGAACACCATCCAGTCCCATCCTTCAGCTCCACTCAACCCCTCCCATCTATCTCTGAACACCATCCAGTCCCATCCTTCAGCTCCACTCAACCCCTCCCATCTATCTCTGAACACCATCCAGTCCCATCCTTCAGCTCCACTCAACCCCTCCCATCTATCTCTGAACACCATCCAGTCCCATCCTTCAGCTCCACTCAACCCCTCCCATCTATCTCTGAACACCATCCAGTCCCATCCTTCAGCTCCACTCAACCCCTCCCATCTATCTCTGAACACCATCCAGTCCCATCCTTCAGCTCCACTCAACCCCTCCCATCTATCTCTGAACACCATCCAGTCCCATCCTTCAGCTCCACTCAACCCCTCCCATCTATCTCTGAACACCATCCAGTCCCATCCTTCAGCTCCACTCAACCCCTCCCATCTATCTCTGAACACCATCCAGTCCCATCCTTCAGCTCCACTCAACCCCTCCCATCTATCTCTGAACACCATCCAGTCCCATCCTTCAGCTCCACTCAACCCCTCCCATCTATCTCTGAACACCATCCAGTCCCATCCTTCAGCTCCACTCAACCCCTCCCATCTATCTCTGAACACCATCCAGTCCCATCCTTCAGCTCCACTCAACCCCTCCCATCTATCTCTGAACACCATCCAGTCCCATCCTTCAGCTCCACTCAACCCCTCCCATCTATCTCTGAACACCATCCAGTCCCATCCTTCAGCTCCACTCAACCCCTCCCATCTATCTCTGAACACCATCCAGTCCCATCCTTCAGCTCCACTCAACCCCTCCCATCTATCTCTGAACACCATCCAGTCCCATCCTTCAGCTCCACTCAACCCCTCCCATCTATCTCTGAACACCATCCAGTCCCATCCTTCAGCTCCACTCAACCCCTCCCATCTATCTCTGAACACCATCCAGTTTTGATTTATATTTGCCATATATTTGTTTAACATTAAAACTGTTAAAAGCACAAATGATGAAAAAAAAAATTAGATTTTTCTGTCTTTCTTTATAAATACCATTTGCCTAGACATATGTAACAGTGTCTGTATAATCCGTAAGTAGGGCCGGGATGATACCAGTTTCAAAATACACATTAGTATCGTGACAAGGAAACAAAACACAATGCGGATTATGTAACCAAACATCATTATGTTGTCATCCAGAGTCACATTTATTTATTTTCCAAACTATGGAACACAATATTTTACATACAGCAGGTTTTTAAAGAACCAAAGAATTTGGTCTGCTTTGTGTTTTAATATTGCAATACTGGTATTGTCTCAGCCCTATCTGTTATACCATTTTATTTGCTATGCTAAAAGCCCGTATCATTTGAAAGCGATGCTGCTTTCCCCTCTGTCCTTTCTCCAGCGTAATTTCCTATTCTGTGATAATGAGAGGGATCTGACCCCAGGTCAGAGGTTAGTGACCTATTAGCACACTGCCTCCCTTTCAAACAGTGTCTTAATCACATGCCAGCTGCTGGCATCACAGCACAGGAGGTTGGTGGGACCTTAATTGGGGAGGACGAGCTCGTGGTAATGGCTGGAGCAGAATCAGTGGAAGGGTATCAAATACATCGAACACATGGTTTCTATGGTTTCCATGTGTTTGATGCCATTCCATTTATTCCATTCCAGACATTATTATGAGCCGTCCTCCCCTCAGCATCCTCTACTGCATCACAGTCCCTACTGTAGCCACCTTATTAGTCATTATCCTCCAGATATTATATGGGAATGACTTGGTTAATTGAATTACTTTGTGCAAAATCTGCAAGTACAGCCAAAATGTATTAAAAATACAAAATATATTCAAAGTACAAAATGCAACAGCTAAAGAGGTAGATAATGTGTAACTGCTTGCTTGAGTTAATAACATAGTAATTATATATATAATATATATATATATATATATATATATATATATATATATATATACATACATATATGGGGTATTGTGTGTAGATTGATGAAGAAAAACATTTAATTCATTTTAGAATAAGGTGGTAAAGTAACAAAATGTAGAAAAGTAAAGCGGTCTGAATACTTTCCGAATGCACTGTATTTAGTCTTGCCTGCATTAACTATACATTTTAAACCAACCAGGGCTTTCTTTGTAAGGCAACAAAGTCAGGTTGCAGTTTCACACATTGACAGATAACTCTCAAGAAGCCTGATTCAGGCCTATTTCAGTCAACCTTTAAATGAGAATGTAATGGTCAACAGTGTCGAAGTCCTTGGAAAGGTCTATGAATAAAGCAGCACAAGAGTTTTTAGGATCTAAACTATTTAAAACATAATCTATGTTCAGATCTAAAAACCGGACTGGTGTACATTTCCAATAGAAAGAGATGCTCTACTTTCCGGCTACCCGGATAAAGCACAAAATAAACTTTAGTTAGTGCTAAATATGGCTGCTAGAAAATTGACTAGAACCAAAAAATTTGATAATTTTACTCCAGTGCTAGCCTCCCTACACTGGCTTCCTGTTAAGGCAAGGGCTGATTTCAAGGTTTTACTGCTAACCTACAAAGCATTACATGGGCTTGCTCCTACCTATCTTTCCGATTTGGTCCTGCCGTACATACCAACACGTATGCTACGTTCACAAGACGCAGGCCTCTTAATTGTCCCTATAATTTCTAAGCAAACAGCTGGACGCAGGGCTTTCTCCTATGGAGCTCCATTTTTATGGAATGGTCTGCCTACCCATGTGAGAGACGCAGACTCGGTCTCAACCTTTAAGTCTATATTGAAGACTCATCTCTTCAGTAGGTCCTATGATTGAGTGTAGTCTGGCCCAGGAGTGTGAAGGTGAATGGAAAGGCACTGGAGCAACGAGCCGCCCTTGCTGTCTCTGCCTGGCCGGTTCCCCTCTCTCCACTGGGATTCTCTGCCTCTAACCCTATTCAGGGGCTGAGTCACTGGCTTACTGGTGCTCTTCCATGCCATCCCTAGGAGGGGTGCGTCACTTGAGTGGGTTGAGTCACTGACGCGGTCTTCCTGTCTGGGTTGGTGCCCCCCTTGGGTTATGCTGTGGCGGAGATCTTTGTGGGCTATACTCAGCCTTGTCTCAGGATGGTAAGTTGGTGGTTGAAGGTATCCCTCTAGTGGTGTGGGGGCGGTGCTTTGGCATAGTGCTTTGGCATAGTGGGTGGGGTTATATCCTGATTTTATATTCATAGGTACAGGGACAGGTTGGCGGGCAGGCTCAGGGTCGGGGTCAGGCATAGTGGTCAGGCAGGCGGGCTCAGAGACAAGACAGGCAAGGGTCAAAACCGGGAGGACTAGCAAAAGAGAAATAGAAAGCAGGAGCCTGGGAAAACACGCTGGTTGACTTGAAAACATACAAGATAAACTGGCACAGAGAGACAGGAAACACATGGTTATATACACCAGGGAAAATGAGCAACACCTGGAGGGGGTGGAGACAATCACAAGACAGGTGAAACAGGTCAGGGCGTGACAATAATTCTGTTCTGATTTCAGATTTGAATAGCTGAGAAGCAGACTAAGATTTAATTTGTGTCTAATTTGTTGGGAAAGTGGTCAAAGTAGCTAATTTGTGTCAAAAGTTACATTGTTTACAGTGAATACAGTAGAATGTTGGAAGGCATGATGTCACAATGGGCCCTTTAGAATGTTGAGGAAATCCCATGAAAGGGAATGGACAAAAAGAAGGACAAAAAGCTCCTCAATAGTTTATTAAAAAGTATAAAAGATATCAAAAGCTGTATACAAGCATCCATCTGAGTTAACCATGCATTGACCTTTTATTGACCGTTTAGCACTGTTTCTATGCACACTCACAGGGCCCTATACGCTCACACATACTGTCACTCCAACACACACACAAAACACTCACACATACTGTAATATGCATATACATTTATACTGACTACACCAGTGGTGGCTCCTCGGAGGAGGAAGGGGAGGACCAATCTCCTCAGTGAATTTCATAAAAATATAAATTGTAAAACATTTAAAAAGTTATCCTTTTAGATAAAACTACACTAAATATAATGACCAAATAATTGATTAAAACACATTATTTTTCAAAGAAGGTCTACAGTAGCCTCAACAGAATTCTGTAGGGTAGCACAGTGGTGTAGCCGGAGAACAGCTAGCTTTCATCCTCCTCTGAGTACATTGATTTCAATACAAAACCTAAGAGGCTCATGGTTCTCACCCCCTTCCATAGACTTACACAGTAATTATGACAACTTCCCGAGGGCAGCCTCCAACCTATCAGAGCTCTTGCAGCATGAACTGACATGTTGTCCACCCAATCAAACGATCAGAGAATTAATCTACTCCTGAAGCATAAGCTACAGCTAGCTAGCACTGCAGTGCATAAAATGTGGTGAGTGGTTGACTCAAAGAGAGAGAAAGACAGTAGATGAACAGTTTTGAAATTCCAAAATGAAGAAAAAGCAAGAGAGAGATTGTAATTTTTTTCCACTTTCCGTTGCACTTACTAAGCTAGCAAATGCAGCAAGCTAGCTTAGCCTACTGAAACACCCTGCTCAAACAGAGGGATGCTATGTTAGCTACACAACACTGGAACTCTTCCAAGTCAAGGTAAGCTTTTGGTTTTACAAATGTATTGCCGCGAGGCCCGCTGGTGTAACTGGTTACTGACTGTACACTGTAACGTTACTGCATGATTGTAGCAAGTTTACTAACACGTTAGTTCTATTAGCTATGCTGACTATGAAGTTACTTGAACTAATATGGTGACAACGATGTAGGCTGTGTGTATCGGTTTGTCCTGGAAAGTTTTTTTCTCGCCCTGTCACATACAGCTAATGTGTTGTGCATTGAAGTCCACAAGCGAAGGGACAAGGTGAGAGAAGGAGCGGGCATATATGCGAGAAGGAATACAATGCTGTTGCTATGAATGTGAACTGTGTTTACACGTGATCAGGGGTGTATTCATTCTGCTGATTCTGCTGAAATTTTTTTCTTAAATGGAAGAAAACGGGGATTAACATGATTGCACCCTAGGCGGTTTTGAATGTCACTGTCTGTCATCTCAAATGTGTCTCTTGACCCGTGCACCTACGTTGTAAACATTCATTCATAGGCTAGGTTGTAGCAACCTCATGATGGATATAGGGAACATTAGAGTATCGACACCGAACCGCCACTGCTCTTCACACCCGCACACCCACTCATATACAAGCTGCTGCTACTCTGTTTATCTTATATCCTGTTTCCTAGTCCCCTTACCCATATACAGATACTGTAGTATCGACTTCCATCACTCCAGTATCTCTGCACATTGTAAGTATGGCATTGGAACTGACTTTTAAAACATATTTCCTGTATATACACTTGAAGTCGGACGTTTACATACACCTTTGCCAAATACATTTAAACTCAGTTTTTCACAATTCCTGACATTTAATCCTAAAAATTCTCTGTTTTAGGTCAGTTAGGATCACCACTTTATTTTAAGAATGTGAAATGTCAGAATAATAGTACAGAGAATGATTTATTTCAGCTTGCATTTCCTTCATCACATTCCCAGTGGGTCAGAAGTTTATATACACTCAATTCATACTTGGTAGCATTGCCTTTATATTGTTTAATTAACTTGGGTCAAACATTTTGGGGAACCTTCCACAAGCTTTCCACAATAAGTTGGGTGGATTTTGGCCCTGTCCTCCTGACAGAGCTGGTGTAACTGTGTTAGGTTTGTAGGCCTCCTTGCTCACACATGCTTTTTCAGTTCTGCCCACAAATGTTCTATGGGATTGAGGTCAGGGCTTTGTGATGGCCACTCAAACACCTTGACTGCCACAACTTTGGAAGAATGCTTGGGGTCATTGTTAATTTGGAAGACACATTTGCGACAAAGCTTTAACTTCCTGACTGATGTCTTGAGATGTTGCTTCAATATATCTACATAATTTTCCTACCTCATGACGCCATCTATTTTGTGAAGTGCACCAGTCCCTCCTGCAGCAAAGCACCCCCACAACATGATGCTGCCACCACTGTGCATCACGGTTGGGATGGTGTTATTCGGCTTGCAAGCCTCCCCCTTTTCCCTCCAAACATTCCAAAGAGTTCTATTTTTGTTTCATCTGACCAGAGGACATTTCTCTTCAAGAAGTACGATCTTTGTCCCCATGTGCAGTTGCAAACCGTAGTCTGGCTTTTTTATGGCGGTTTTGGAGCAGTGGCTTCTTCCTTGCTGAGCTGCCTTTCAGGTTATGTTGATGTAGGACTCGTTTTAGTGTGGATATAGATACTTTTGTACCTGTTTCCTCCAGTATCTTCACAAGGTCCTTTGCTGTTGTTCTGGGATTGATTTGCACTTTTCACACCAAAGTACGTTCATCTCTAGGAGACAGAATGCGTCTCCTTCCTGAGCGGTATGGCAGCTGCGTGGTCCAATGGTGTTTATACTTGCGTACTATTGTTTGTACAGATGAACGTGGTACCTTCAGGCGTTTGGAAATTGCTCCCAAGGATGAACCAGACTTGTGGAGGTCTACAATTTTTTTTCTGATGTCATGCAAAGAGGCACTGAGTTTGAAGGTAGGCCACAGGTACACCTCCAATTGACCCAGATTATGTCAATTAGCCTATCAGAAGCTTTTAAATCCTTGACATCATTTTCGGGTTTTTTCAAGCTGTTTAAAGGCACAGTCAACTTAGTGTATTTAAACTTCTGACCCACTGGAATTTTGATAGAGTGAAAAAATCTGTCTGTAAACAATTGTTGGAAAAGTGACTTGTGTCATGCACAAAGTAGATGTCCTAACCGACTTGCCAAAACTATAGTTTGTTGACAAGAAATGTGTGGAGTGGTTGAAAAATGAGTTTTAATGCCTCCAACCTAAGTGTATGTAAACTTCCAACTTCAACTGTAGTATACTTTCTTACTTACACACTAACTTACTTTATTTTGTATTTCATATTTCTTACTCTTATATCTTGTGTTTGTTTTCTAATAATACATTGTTATTGATTATTGCATTGTTGTTAATAATAATAGATTACATTTTTATAGCTGTTTTCATTCAGAGTTATCTCATAGCTCTACTGAGGATAAACAAAAACAATAACATACATTTAGAATCAAGGCAGGTAAAATAGCAATATTGGGCTATTATATATTTTATTATCTATTTTATATATTCAAGGAGCTCCAAAAATGTTGGGACAGTGAATTTTTTTGTTTTGTTTTGTTTCTGTACTCCAGCACTCTAGCACTTTGAAATGGTACTATGAGGTTGATGAAATGGTACTATGAGGTTGATGAAATGGTACTATGAGGTTGATGAAATGGTACTATGAGGTTGATGAAATGATACTATGAGGTTGATGAAATTATACTATGAGGTTGATGAAATGGTACTATGAGGTTGATGAAATGGTACTATGAGGTTGGTGAAATGGTACTATGAGGTTGATGAAATGGTACTATGAGGTTGATGAAATGATACTATGAGGTTGATGAAATGGTACTATGAGGTTGATGAAATGGTACTATGAGGTTGATGAAATGATACTATGAGGTTGATGAAATGGTACTATGAGGTTGATGAAATGGTACTATGAGGTTGATGAAATTATACTATGAGGTTGATGAAATGATACTATGAGGTTGATGAAATGGTACTATGAGGTTGATGAAATGATACTATGAGGTTGATGAAATGGTACTATGAGGTTGATGAAATGATACTATGAGGTTGATGAAATGATACTATGAGGTTGATGAAATGGTACTATGAGGTTGATGAAATGATACTATGAGGTTGATGAAATGATACTATGAGGTTGATGAAATGGTACTATGAGGTTGATGAAATGATACTATGAGGTTGGTGAAATGGTACTATGAGGTTGATGAAATGATACTATGAGGTTGATGAAATGATACTATGAGGTTGATGAAATGGTACTATGAGGTTGATGAAATGGTACTACGAGGTTGATGAAATGTGTCATGGCAGAATCAGAAACCTTTAGGTAACATTTATAAATAAGATGTTTTATTAATTGTCATATGTAAAGGTATCTTTTAAACCATGTGAAGGAATGATTGAGGGGGAACCAATTAACTCTTGGCTCCACAATGTCTGTGTGCCAGTCACTCCCTACTTTTCCAATTGGGGAGAGGTTAGGCTTGTCTTCTTATGGGAATGTGTCTACCTATTTACATCTCCTCTCTGAGGTTGCCCTTATCTTGATTTAGTATATGGCCTAGGAGGCTCGCTGTCTCTGTGATCTTGCCCAGGAGGGGTGTATTTGATATATGCAGGTGGATGAGGTTCAGTTTTTGGTCCTGAGTGGTACCAAGAGCGAGATAAGAACATAGTTTATGAGACCAAAGCTGAACGATAATTTATAGCCAATGCTGTCTGGCTATGTGTGTCTTTGCTATAAAGGATCTCAGTTGCAATGTGTAAGGGACTCTCAGAGAATTCATTTATAGACACTGAATTGATCTGAGAGTCACAGGGTTGTGATGGAGCTCATATAATTAAAGATGGACTTTATGATAACTCTGACTTGTGTGTGGTTTGCTCTCATGTGATTTGGTAATACAGGACATTTCCACTACAAATGGTACTGTGAGGTATATGAAATGGTACTATGAGGTAGATGAAATGGTACTGTGAGGTAGATGAAATGGTACTGTGAGGTAGATGAAATGGTACTGTGAGGTAGATGAAATGGTACTATGAGGTAGATGAAATGGTACTGTGAGGTTGATGAAATGGTACTATGAGGTTGATGAAATGGTACTGTGAGGTTGATGAAATGGTACTATGAGGTAGATGAAATGGTACTATGAGGTTGATGAAATGGTACTATGAGGTTGGTGAAATGGTACTATGAGGTGATGAAATGATACTATGAGGTGATGAAATGATACTATGAGGTAGATGAAATGGTACTGTGAGGTAGATGAAATGGTACTGTGAGTTAGATGAAATGGTACTATGAGGTTGATGAAATGGTACTATGAGGTTGGTGAAATGGTACTATGAGGTGATGAAATGATACTATGAGGTGATGAAATGATACTATGAGGTAGATGAAATGGTACTGTGAGGTAGATGAAATGGTACTGTGAGGTAGATGAAATGGTACTGTGAGGTTGATGAAATGGTACTATGAGGTTGATGAAATGGTACTATAAGATTGATGAAGTGGTACTATGAGGTACAGACTGCCAACTTTTATTTAAGGGTATTTTCATCCATATCGGGTGAACAGTTTAGAAATGAAAGCAGATTTTGTACATAGTCTCCCCATTTTAGGGGACTAAAAGTACTGGGAAAAATTATATTATGTGTGTATTAAAGTAGTAAAAAGTGAAGTATTTGGTTCCATGGTCATAGCACGCATCAAACATGTGACTCTACAAATTTGTTGGATGCATTTGCTGTTTGTTTTGGTTGTGTTTAAGATAATTTTGTGCCCAATAAAAATGCATGGTAAATAATGTATTCTGTCATTTTGGAGTCACTTTTATTGTAAATTAGAATATAATATGTTTCTGAACACTTCTACGTTAATATGGATGCTACCATGATTACGGATATTCCTGAAATAATAGTGAATAATGATGAGTGAGAAGGTTAGAGTCTTAAATATCATCCATATTAATGTAGACATGTTTGGAAACATATTCTATTCTTATTTACAATAAAAGTTACTCCAAAATGGCACAATATATTATTTAACAATCGTTTCTATTGGGCACAAAATAATCTGAAATACAACCAAATACATTTGTACAGTCCCAAAATGTTTGGAGCTCACTGTATTTATAACATGAGAAGTAATGTCGAGTCATACTGTATCTATAACAGAAGAGGAAGTAATCTCGAGTCATACTGTATTTATAACATGAGAAGTAATGAAGAGTCCTACTGTATTTATAACATGAGAAGTAATGTCGAGTCATACTGTATTTATAACATGAGAAGTAATGAAGAGTCATACTGTATTTATAACATGAGAAGTAATGTTGAGACATACTGTATTTATAACATGAGAAGTAATGTCGAGTCATACTGTATCTATAACATGAGAAGTAATGAAGAGTCATACTGTATTTATAACATGAGAAGTAATGAAGAGTCATACTGTATCTATAACAGAAGAGGAAGTAATGAAGAGTCATACTGTATTTATAACATGAGAAGTAATGAAGAGTCATACTGTATCTATAACATGAGAAGTAATGAAGAGTCATACTGTATTTATAACATGAGAAGTAATGAAGAGTCATACTGTATCTATAACAGAAGAGGAAGTAATGTTGAGTCATACTGTATCTATAACATGAGAAGTAATGAAGAGTCATACTGTATCTATAACATGAGAAGTAATGAAGAGTCATACTGTATCTATAACATGAGAAGTAATGAAGAGTCATACTGTATTTATAACATGAGAAGTAATGTCGAGTCATACTGTATCTATAACAGAAGAGGAAGTAATGTCGAGCCATACTGTATCTATAACATGAGAAGTAATGAAGAGTCATACTGTATCTATAACATGAGAAGTAATGAAGAGTCATACTGTATCTATAACATGAGAAGTAATGAAGAGTCATACTGTATTTATAACATGAGAAGTAATGTCGAGTCATACTGTATCTATAACAGAAGATGAAGTAATGTCGAGTCATACTGTATTTATAACAAAATAAGTAATGTCGAGTCATTCTTTATTTATAACAAAAGAAGAAGTAATGTCAAGTCATACTGTATTTATAACAAAATGAGTAATGTCGAGTCATACTGTATTTGATTGAACATTCGTGGAAGACTGACACATTTCATACATTTCTCCCTTCAGGTTCGCAATAGTAATAAAACGAAAGAGGAATATTGCCTGCTATTTCTTTTGTAGTAACTGTCATTGACTTTACCACGACACGACAGAGTATTTTATTAAAGGCAAGCCAATATGACGGTGGAGTATAAAATATCATGTTCAAAATGAGTTATTGATCACTACACCGCTGTAAATTAAAGATCTTTCTCTGCCAGAGAACTTCAGAGAGAGCGATCTCAGAGTTAACTACATTTAAAATAACGGATTCAAAAGACGCAATATCATCAAGGTTCAAGCCTTAACTGAAACAGATTCCTTACGAACAGAACTACAAGAGTCCTTTCTGTATAATTGACAAAGTACAGTACAGAGTTTGAAAGCAATACTCAAACTGAGTTGGCGCCAAAGATTGGCCCACACCTAATCCCTTGTAAAGTCAATTAAATGTAATCCAGAGAGAGAGAGAGAGAGAGACGTGGCTTTCTTGTGGTCCAGTAACCCCTGTAATAAGTCTTCATTAGTTGGAAGTGGGCTCTGTGCTGCTGAGAGGGAATGAAAGGATTTGTGTGTCTGATTCTCCTGCGCTACGTAACAACTTTGCCCATGAATCATGTATCGTATAACTCACATGGGGCTGAAAGGAAGACTTATCACTTACCCCAGGCCCAAAGCTTTATAACACACTCCTGCATTACGCTGTGCTCAGATACTGCATTGTATACTGTACTGTATTAAAGTGCTTATGCTAAATGACTGGGTTGTGATAGACTTTTTTACTAAATCTAGGACACAGTAGTGATATATATTCTCTATCATTTTTCTTTGGCAAACAGCCTATATGTCAATTCACACTGGATTATAGTGATGTATTGACTCAAATACATTGTGTTTGCTGTTCTTATTCTAGCAAACAGTTGACCAACTCTGGACACTGAATGGTATATTTCCACCTGAAGCCCTGCATGTGACAGAGCAAAACCTGAGGTATAATTCTGTCACAGTAATTCAACAGTAATCTTGCTGCATTTCATTCAGATTACACACAACTGGGAGAAAACCAGATACCCTGCCGATACTGTTCTTCTGACAATACACTTTTAATGCCTTCAGTAAGATGATGAGGAATTACTCATCAGAGAACGAGAAAGCTTTAAATTACCCAACAACTGAATGGGTGCATACTGCCACATGGAGTGTGTTGTTAAAACAGATATAGAGCCAAGGTTGGTGATTTACTGGCACCTGCAGTTATATGTGTGTGTGTGTGTGTGTGTGTGTGTGTGTGTGTGTGTGTGTGTGTGTGTGTGTGTGTGTGTGTGAGTGTGAGAGAGAGAGAGAGATGGGTTGCACCTCCGTCACTCGGTCTATCATTATCATTGATATCAACATTCCACAAATAGAATGAGGGGCTAATGACTGTTTTACTCAGTGACGTAGGTGAGTCACTAAACCTCGAATCCGAATAGAATCCCATGTCCCCTGTACTTGAGCCAAGCCATTTTCTCTGAGAAAATATGGATATGAAGTGCAGTGGGAAAAGTGCAAATTCGAAGCCAGACTACTTTTCTATAGCCTACTCAAGGGAGAGAAAAACAAAGCTAGACTGTTGTTTTACCATTAAACTCCATGCCGCTATCGTTTTTATTTTTGTAAAGCAGCTTGTATTCCTTAACCAAGCTAGGGGTAGCTAACTCAAAGGCTGGTGGTGACTGGTTAGTGACGGGAAAGCAAGAGTCACATGGGCGATGTGTATAATCGGAGGCGTCAGAGCGGAGCTGGTCTGCCTGTCTGCCCACACTCATTGCTAGCTCACCTGCAGCTCACCTGCAGCTCACCTGGTGATGTAGCTTTGTTTGACGGGTGTGACGCATCCTTCCCACTGAAAAGCTCTCATTCTCTTCAATGTCCTTGTCCTGCCTTTTCAGCGGAATGTTGTTGAGGGGATCCGCTAGCAGAACGTCTGCACTAGAAAGGTTAAAGTGACTATTCATAGATTATAAACCGAGAGTAGCAGCAGCAAAAAAGAGGGGCCTATGTAGCACTTTTGATTAGCTGTTCAGGAGTCTTATGGCTTGGGGGTAGAAGCTGTTAAGAAGCCTTTTGGACCTAGACTTGGCGCTCCGGTACCGCTTACCATGCGGTAGCAGTACAGTCTATGACTAGGGTGGCTGGAGTCTTTGACAATTTTTAGGGCCTTCCTCTGACACCACCTGGTATAGAGGTCCTGGATGGCAGGAAGCTTGGCCCCAGTGAGGTACTGTGTGGTACAAACTACCCTCTGAAGTGCCTTGCAGTTGGAGGCCGAGCAGTTGCCATAACAGGCAGTGATGGTGCAGCTGTAGAACCTTTTGAGGATCTGAGGACCAATGCCAAATCTTTTCAGTCTCCTGACGGGGAATAGGCTTTGTCGTGCCCTCTTCATGACTGTCTTAGTGTGTTTGGACCATGATCGTTTGTTGGTGATGTAGACACCAAGGAACTTGAAGCTCTCAACGTGGTCCACTACAGCCCCGTCGATGACAATGGGGGTGTGGTCAGTCCTCCTTTTCCTGGAGTCCACAATAATCTCCTTTGTCTTGATCACATTGAGGGAGAGGTTGTTGTCTTGGCACCACACCACCAGGTCTCTGACCTCCTCCCTATAGACTGTCTCATTGTTATGTGCCTGGCCATGCAGTCATGAGTGAACAGGGATTACAGGAGGGGACTGAGCACGCACTCCTGAGGGGCCCCCGTGTTGAGGATGGAGGATCAGCGTGGTAGATGTGTTGTTCCCTACTCTTACCACCTGGGAGACGGCCCATAAGGAAGCCCAGGATCCAGTTGCAGAGGGAGGTGTTTAGTCCCAGGGTCCTTAGCTTAGTGATGAGCTTTGAGGGCACTATGGTGTTGAACGCTGAGCTGTAGTCAATGAATATCATTCTCGCATAGGTGTTCCTTTTGACCAGGTGGGAAAGGGCAATGTTGAGTGCAATAGAGATTGCATCATCTGTGGATCTGTTGGGGCGGTATGCAAATTGGAGTGGGTATAGGGTTTCTGGGATAATGGTGTTGATGTGAGCAATGACCAGGCTGTCAAAGCACTTCATGGCTACACACATGAGTGCTACGGGTCGGTAGTCATTTAGGCAGGTTGCCTTAGTGGTCTTAGTGACAGCATAGGTCTGCGGTGGTATATAGACTTCTATGAAAAATATAGAGGTCAACTCTCTTGGTAATAGTGTCGTCTACAGCTTATCATGATATACTCTACCTCAGGCGAGCAAAACCTCGAGACTTCCTTAGATTTTGTGCACTAGTTGATGTTTACAAATATACATAGGCCGCCGCCCCTTGTTTTACCAGAGGCCCTGTTCTATCATGCCGAAAAAGCTTAAAACCCCCCAGCTGTATGTTAATCATGTCGTCGTTCAGCCACGTATCCTACCAACAGGACATTAAAAACTGTAATATCTTGTGTTTCACCGTGTTCTTAGTACGTCTATTTTATTAGCGATTGATAGTACGTTGGCTAATAGGACCGATGGTGAAGGTAGATTTCCTTCTTGGCTTGTTACGTCCGTCGTTGAATGAGCGAGACCAAAGCGCAGCGTGGAACGTGTTCATGATCATTTAATAATGAAACACAGACAAAACAATAAAATACAAACAAACGTAAAGTTCTGCAGGGCTAGACAGCTACTGTGCAAAAACAAGATCCCACAAACTTGGGTGGAAAACAGGCTGCCTATATATGATTCCCAATAAGGGACAACGATAGAACCCATACCCGGCCAACAAAGAAATAGAAAACTAGAATGCCCACCCAAATCACACCCTGACCTAACCAAATAGAGAAATAAAAAGGCTTTCTAAGGATCAGGGCGTGACATCGGCGACGGATCCTTAAAAGCCACTGGACCGTCGTCCACGATATCGCCATCTTTTCCTCCTGCGAATGACGGGGATGAGGGCCCTTCCTGTCCGACTCGTTGAAGAAGAGGAATTCCTCCAATACGGGGTGAGTAATTGCTGCCCTGATATCAAGAAGCTATTTTCGGTCATAAGACACGGTGGCAGAAACATTATGTACAAAAAACATAGGCAATAGCACAATTGATTACAGGATCATAAAACGGCAGCCATCTCCTTCAGCGCCATTATTAATTTGTTGGTGTAATGATGTACGCTGAGAGTCGTGAAGAAAGTTCAGGGAGTGAACACATTTAATAAATAAATTTAAAAAACAAGAACCACAAACAGTGCACCGCCATGAAACAGGAACAATGACGACTGGGGAAGAAACCAAAGGGAGTGACGTACAAAAGGCAGGTAACCAATGAGGTGATGGAGTCTAGGTGAGTGTCATAATGTGCGAACGCTGGTGACAGGTGTGTGCCCTAACGAGCAGCCTGGTGACCTAGAGGCCGGAGAGGGAGCAAATATGACAGTTGGTGGGTAGAAGCTTATTCATACTAATTCATAGTATGTGGTCACCTGCTCGTCGAATATCTCATTCCAAAATCATGGGCATTAATACAGAGTTGGCCCCCCCTTTTCTGATATAACAGCCTCAACTCTTCTGGGAAGGCTTTCAACTAGATGTTGGAACATTGCTGCGGGGACACTGATGTTGGGTGATTAGGCCTGGCTCTCAGTCGCCGTTCCAATTCATCCCAAAGGTGTTCGATGGGGTTGTTCAGGCCAGTCAAGTTCTTCCACACAATCTCGACAAACCATTTATCTATGAACCTCACTTTGTGCACTGGGGCATTGTCATGCTGAAATATGAAAGGGTTTTTCCCAAATTGTAGAGTCAAGATTTCCCTTCACTGCTACTAAGGGGCTTATCCGGATCCATGAAAAACATCCCCAGAACATTATTTGTCCTCCACCAAACTTTACACTTGGCACTATGCATTGGGGCAGGTAGATTTCTCCTGGCATCCGCCAAATCCAGATTTGTCCATCGGACGGCCAGATGGTGACACAAGATTCATCACTCCAGAGAACGCGTTTCCACTGCTCCAGAGTCCAATGGCGGCGAGCTATACACCACTCCAGCCAATTCTTGGCATTGCGCAAGGTGATCTTAGGCTTGTGTGTGGCTGCTCGGCTATGGAAACCCATGAAGCTCCCGACGAACAGTTCTTGTGCTGACATTTTTTCCAGAGGCAGTTTGGAACTCAGTTGTAAGTGTTGCAACCGAGGACATATTTTTATGCACTACGCACTTCAGCACTCGGTGTTTCCGTTCTGTGAGTTTGATATTAGAGATTAAACCTATGCTATATCAGAGATTAAACCTATGCTATATCAGAGATTAAACCCATGCTATATCAGAGATTAAACCCATGCTATATTAGAGATTAAACCTATGCTATATTAGAGATTAAACCCATGCTATATCAGAGATTAAACCCATGCTATATTAGAGATTAAACCCATGCTATATCAAAGATTAAACCCATGCTATATCAGAGATTAAACCCATGCTATATCAGAGATTAAACCCATGCTATATCAGAGATTAAACCCATGCTATATCAGAGATTAAACCCATGCTATATCAGAGATTAAACCCATGCTATATCAGAGATTAAACCCATGCTATATCAGAGATTAAACCTATGCTATATCAGAGATTAAACCCATGCTATATCAGAGATTAAACCTATGCTATATTAGAGATTAAACCCATGCTATATCAGAGATTAAACCCATGCTATATCAGAGATTAAACCCATGCTATATCAGAGATTAAACCCATGCTATATCAGAGATTAAACCCATGCTATATCAGAGATTAAACCCATGCTATATCAGAGATTAAACCCATGCTATATCAGAGATTAAACCTATGCTATATCAGAGATTAAACCTATGCTATATCAGAGATTAAACCTATGCTATATCAGAGATTAAACCCATGCTATATCAGAGATTAAACCTATGCTATATCAGAGATTTTACCCATGCTATATTAGAGATTTTACCCATGCTATATCAGAGATTTTACCCATGCTATATTAGAGATAACACCCTGCTATATTAGACATCAGATGCTATCTACCTGTCATTGTGCCATATTTATTATATTTACTGTTTTCTTCTTTTGCTGTTGGTCCATCTTGGACAAGCAAGTGCCTGCCAGAACGGATCTCTTTCTAAATGGTATGTGAAACATATGTCAATGATAGCATAACACATTCTACATCAAATAGATATGTTCTAAGCTACTCTGTTTGGAACACTGATGTATACAGCATGGTAATCCATACCTTGAATCCACACACACACGAGAAGATATCCAATGCCTATTGACAGAATGCAGATTAATACAAAGCAAGGTCAGACCAAGGTTTGGGTTGAGGTTTTGGTGAACTCACCAAAGGAGTCATCCCAGGTTCAGTGATGCTCCTCTCAAGTCTGTCTATGGCCTTCTTCACTCTGAGCTAAACACCTCTCCTTGATCCTGTCAGCTCTGAGCCAGGTCCCAGGGACCAGGTCAACAGAGGAGAACGTAGCCTCACTTCTGCCCCCTGTCCGTCTGTCTGTCTGTCTCGGTCTCTCTCTGTCTCTCGCTCTCTTTCTCTGTCTCTGTCCCTGTCTCTGTCTGTGTCTCTAGATTTGGCTCCGGGTCTGGCTCCAAGTCTGTCTCTCTCTCTCTCTGTCTCTGGGTCTGTCTCTGTCTAGCCCACAGGGAAGGAAACATGACCTGGTGGAGAGATCAGAGCATGCTGCTTTGACTGCAGGTCCTTGAGGAGGGGATAGAAGCTGTCTGTCAAGTCAGAGCCGTTATGCACAGTCAGGTTCCAGACCAGAGGGAGAGAAGAGGGAAAGAGGAGAAGGAGCAAGGGAGGGGGATAAAGGGAGAGGAAGCAAAGGAGGGAGTGATGGAAAAAGAGAAAGAGAAGTTGTTGGAGAGAGAGAAAGAGAGAAAAAAGAAGGTAGATTTTATTTTAGAATCAACTTCCTCTCCAATAATGGATAAGTTATTGGGATGAGGTCTAAAGAGAACAGAAAATAAATATTAACAGCAGATTCTGACTGAGAAGAAAACAAGCCCGATACTGTATGTTGCCATCTTTATTGGGCCATTGGGGAAGATGCAGCGTTGACCAGAACTGGGTTCATCCTCAGCCTACTAAAGGCAGGGGAATTGCAGTATGTCTTGTGATTGAGGGAAGCAGCCAGAGAAAATGACTTTCAGATAGATTGACATGAACATCGAACAACATCAATCACAGGTCCAGTCGAGCAAATGCCTCTCAGACACAAGGGTATTTAGAAAACACTGTTTTAGAAGCAATGAGGGAAATATACAATTTGCCTTTGAAACAACACCTCAACTTCTATTGAACTCACAAAACACCTGTAATTGTATTCTTCCAACTGTTTTGCCAATCACGCCTCGGCACCCTTCATATCCCTGTTTACTTTGCGGCCCAGAAGGTATCCCTTGCCGCGTCTTCAGAGCATGCGCAGACCCGCTGGCTGGTGTGTTTACGAACTATTTCAATCTATTTAAATGAATAATGCTGTTAATCGACTACGGCTCAGCATTTAACACCATAGTGCCCTCCAAACTCATCATTAAGCTCGAGACCCTGGGTCTCGACCCCTCCCTGTGCAACTGGGTCCTGGACTTTCTGACGGGATGGCCCCAGGTGGTGAGGGTAGGAAACAACATCTCCACCCCGCTGATCCTCAACACTGGGGCCCCACACGGGTAGGTTCTCCTCCCTCTCCTGTACTCCCTGTTCACCCACGACCGCGTGGCCATGCACGCCTCCAACTCAATAATCAAGTTTGCGGACGACACTACAGTGGTAGGCTTGATTACCAACAACGACGAGACGGCCTACAGGAAGGAGGTGAGGGCCCTCGGAGTGTGGTGTCAGGAAAATAACCTCACACTCAACGTCAACAAAACAAAGGAGATGATTGTGGACCTCAGGAAGCAGCAGAGGGAGCACCCCCCTATCCACATCGATGGGACAGTAGTGGAGAGGGTAGTAAGTTCCTCGGGGTACACATCACAGACAAACTGAATTGGTCCACCCACACAGACGGCATTGTGAAGAAGGCGCAGCAGCGCCTCTTCAACCTCAGGAGGCTGAAGAAATTTGGCTTGTCACCAAAAGCACTCACAAACTTCTACAGACGCACAATCGAGAGCATCCTGTCGGGCTGTATCACCGCCTGGTACGGCAACTGCTCCGCCCACAACCGTAAGGCTCTCCAGAGGGTAGTGAGGTCTGCACAACGCATCACCGGGGGCAAACTACCTGCCCTCCAGGACACCTACACCACCCGATGTCACAGGAAGGCCATAAAGATCATCAAGGACAACAACCACCCGAGCCACTGCCTGTTCACCCCGCTATCATCCAGAAGGCGAGGTCAGTACAGGTGCATTAAAGCAGGGGGCGAGAGACTGAAAAACAGCTTCTATCTCAAGGCCATCAGACTGCTGCCAACACACTGACTCAACTCCAGCCACTTTAATAATGGGAATTGATGGGAATTGATGTAAAATATATCACTAGCCACTTTAAACAATGGTACTTAATATAATGTTTACATACCCTACATTACTCATCTCATATGTATATGCATATACTGTACTCTATATCATCTACTGCATCTTTATGTAATACATGTATCACCACTTTAAACTATGCCACTTTTGTTTACATACCCTACATTACTCATCTCATATGTACGTATATACTGTACTCGATACAATCTACTGCATCTTGCCTATTCTGTACCATCACTCATTCATATATCTTTATGTACATATTATTTATCCCTTTACACTTGTGTGTATAAGACAGTAGTTTTGGAATTGTTAGGTTAGATTACTCGTTGGTTATTACTGCATTGTCGGAACTAGAAGCACAAGCATTTCACTACACTCGCATTAACATCTGCTGACCATGTGTATGTGACAAATACATTTGATTTGATTTGATTTGAACAGGGAGGGAGGTAGAATAGGGAGGTAGAACAGGGAGGGAAGTAGAACAGGGAGGGAAGTAGAACAGGGAGGTAGAACAGGGAGGGAAGTAGAACAGGGAGGGAAGTAGAACAGGGAGGTAGAACAGGGAGGGAAGTAGAACAGGGAGGGAAGTAGAACAGGGAGGGAAGTAGAACAGGGAGGTAGAACAGGGAGGGAAGTAGAACAGGGAAGGAAGTAGAACAGGGAGGGAAGTAGAACGGGGAGGGAAGTAGAAAAGGGAGGGAAGTAGAACAGGGAGGGAAGTAGAACAGGGAGGGAAGTAGAACAGGGAGGGAAGTAGAACAGGGAGGTAGAACAGGGAGGGAAGTAGAGCAGGGAGGGAAGTAGAACAGGGAAGGAAGTAGAACAGGGAAGGAAGTAGAACAGGGAGGGAAGTAGAGCAGGGAGATAGAACGGGGAGGGAAGTAGAACAGGGAGGGAAGTAGAACAGGGAGGGAAGTAGAACAGGGAAGGAAGTAGAACAGGGAGGGAGGTAGAACAGGGAGGGAAGTAGAACAGGGAGGTAGAACAGGGAGGGAAGTAGAGCAGGGAGATAGAACAGGGAAGGAAGTAGAACAGGGAGGGAAGTAGAACAGGGAGGGAAGTAGAACAGGGAAGGAAGTAGAACAGGGAGGGAGGTAGAACAGGGAGGGAAGTAGAACAGGGAGGTAGAACAGGGAGGGAAGTAGAACAGGGAGGGAGAGTAGAACAGGGAGGGAAGTAGAACAGGGAAGGAAGTAGAACAGGGAGGGAAGTAGAACAGGGAGGTAGAACAGGGAGTGAAGTAGAACAGGGAGAGAGGTAGAACAGGGAGGGAAGTAGAACAGGGAGAGAGGTAATACAGGTGCTACACAAATAAATATCAATCGATTGATTGATAGTCTCCACAGACTCAACAACAATCACTAGACTGGACTTTGGTGGCACAAAATGAGCTTGGACATGTAGACCTGCTATAGCTGCTCGCATTAAAATATGACCATTGTTAAGTATCCTTTTTTTAGGGAATTACAAATACTGTATAAATATACTCGATATACAGGATATAAATTGTGTTCTCTCTCCGTATTGTCGCAAGTCTATTAACATATCGTTCAGAAGCCTTTGTGTTCCAGAGAGATATTTAATTGGAGATTATGCCAGCAAGTACCTCTCACCATAGCGACCAAACCAAAACCTTTCCTCTTCTCTCATTGGTTTAATTGCTTCTTCTCCAGCTGTACTTGGTAGCTGCTGCCACTGTCACCTTGGTTTCCATAGTAATGGGTCAAGGCTTGGACACCACTCGCCAGTCACTTAAATCCTATAGACTTATGGACCCCTGCATTTCTCTGAAACGTACAGGTTTGGGATATGTAGTATGCCCTTTCTTTTAATAATTTCAGTACAATTTTAATTACAGTGAGAATATGATTACAGAGGACATATTTACCTTACAAGTCAAACAGCCTTAACCATTAACAAATCTTTTGATGAACAATTCAATTGTGCCATTAACAAATCATTTGATGAACAATTCAATTGTGCCATTAACAAATCAATTGATGATCAATTCAATTGTGCCATTTAACACAACTCTCTGGTATGAATGTTAATTTCACAACTACCTTGTCATATTTGTCCCTCATCAGTCCTGATTGACACATGCTGCATACGCAATCAACGTTGCACAGAACGGTACACCAATTATCATGGAAATCTTGATGGTCGTTAATGAAAGAATATTGAGAGCAGAGATGCAGTGCTTCCTGCTCTTGCTGCCCGTACAACTGCATCAAAATCATTTAGTAAATGCCCTTCTCCAGAGGGACTCTCACTGTCAACACCTAGTAAGTTCTTGTGGGCATCAGAGAACTGAACGTTGATATCCTTGTCATCTGTACCATCACTCACTAAGGCTCTCTGAGTCAGTACTGTCTGTTCTCCCCACTACCTGTATTTCATATGAGTTCACTTTTTAATTAATGAGCCATACTTTAATCAAAACTTTATATAGTAATGACACAGAATAGCTGTATTTGACATGCAGCAAGAATAATACAAATCTAAATCCCATATGTGCAGATAAGAGTGTACTTTCATCTATGTAAACAACAAGTACACAGCTCAACCCTCATCTGCTTCGACGGTGAACATAGGCTGCTGCCTATCTGCTAAAAACATGTTATTAGTCCGCACTACAAAGCTCTGTGATGCATCTGTGAGTGAGATGATAGGAGTGGAATAAAGATATAAATGATTCACAGGAGTGGAACATCAAAACACTGTGCTAATGAGACAGGCAACAGGTGGACGGGAATAGCAAAGGTCACTTTACAACATGACAAGCTGAACATCAATATTTCACCATAAAAAAAGATGATGCTCCCTCAGAACTAAATTATAGCAGGTATAGTCCATCTGGAACAACAGAACTGAATTAGAGCAGGTATAGTCCATCTGGAACAGCAGAACTGAATTAGAGCAGGTATAGTCCATCTGGAACAACAGAACTGAATTAGAGTAGGTATAGTCCATCTGGAACAGCAGAACTGAATTAGAGCAGGTATAGTCCATCTGGAACAGCAGAACTGAATTAGAGCAGGTATAGTCCATCTGGAACAGCAGAACTGAATTAGAGCAGGTATAGTCCATCTGGAACAGCAGAACTGAATTAGAGCAGGTATAGTCTATCTGGAACAGCAGAACTGAATCACAGCAGAGATAGTCCATCTGGAATAGCAGAACTGAATCACAGCAGAGATAGTCCATCTGGAATAGCAGAACAGAATCACAGCAGGTATAGTCCATCTGGAACAGCAGAACTGAATCACAGCAGAGATAGTCCATCTGGAATAGCAGAACTGAACCACAGCAGGTATTGTCCATCTGGAACAGCAGAACTGAATCACAGCAGAGATAGTCCATCTGGAATAGCAGAACAGAATCACAGCAGGTATAGTCCATCTGGAACAGCGGAACTGAATCACAGCAGGCCTTTATAATCGACCTGGCCCGTGTAGAGGATGCCTGATTATTTGTTTGAATGCCTTCCTCACCATCTTAAATAAGCATGCACCATTCAAGAAATTTAGAACCAGGAACAGATATAGCCCTTGGTTCTCTCCAGACCTGACTGCCCTTAACCAACACAAAAACATCCTATGGTGTTCTGCATTGGCATCAAACAGCCCCCGTGATATGCAACTTTTCAGGGAAGCTATACAGGCAGTTATACATAGGCAGTTAGAAAAGCCAAGACTAGCTTTTTCAAGCAGAAATTTGCTTCCTGCAACAAAAACTCAAAAAAGTTCTGGAACACTGTAAGGTCCATGGAGAATAAGAACACCTCCTCCCAGCTGCCCACTGCACTGAGGATAGGAAACACTGTCACCACCGATAAATCCACTATAATTGAAAATTTCAATAAGCATTTTTCTACGGCTTGCCATGCTTTCTATCTGGCTACCCCTACCCCAGTCAAAAGCACTGCACCTCCCACAGCAACTCGCCCAAGCCTTCCCCATTTCTCCTTCTCCCAAATCCAGTCAGCTGATGTTCTGAAAGAGCTGCAAAATCTGGACCCGCACAAATCAGCCGGGCTAGACAATCTGGACCCTTTCTTTCTAAAATGATCTGCCGAAATTGTTGCAATCCCTATTACTAGCCTGTTCAACCTCTCTTTCGTGTCGTCTGAGATTCCCAAAGATTGGAAAGCAGCTGCTGTCATCTCCCTCTTCAAAGGGGGGGACACTCTTGACCCAAACTGCTACAAACCTATATCTATCCTAACCTGCCTTTCTAAGGTCTTCGAAAGCCAAGTCAACAAACAGATTACCGACCATTTTGAATCCACCGCACCTTCTCCGCTATGCAATCTGGTATCAGAGCTGGTAATGGGTGCACCTCAGCCACGCTCAAGGTCCAAAACGATATCTTAACTGGCATCGATAAGAAACAATACTGTGCAGCCGTATTCATTGACCTGGCCAAGGGTTTCGACTCTGTCAATCACCACATCCTCATCGGCAGACTCGATAGCCTTGGTTTCTCAAATGATTGCCTCGCCTGGTTCACCAACTACTTCTCTGATAGAGTTCAGTGTGTCAAATCGGAGGGCCTGTTGTCTGGGCCTCTGGCAGTCTCTATGGGGGTGCCACAGGGTTCAATTCTTGGGCCAACTCTCTTCTCTGTATACATCAATGATGACGCTCTTGCTGCTGGTGAGTCTCTGATCCACCTTCAAGCAGACGACACCATTCTGTATACTTCTGGCCCTTCTTTGGACACTGTCTTAACAACCCTCCAGACGAGCTTCAATGCCATACAACTCTCCTTCCGTTGCCTCCAACTGCTCTTAAATGCAAGTAAAACTAAATGCATGCTCTTCAACCGATCGCTGCCTGCACCTGCCCACCCGCCCAGCATCACTACTCTGGACGGTTCTGACTTAGAATATCTGGACAACTACAAATACCTAGGTGTCTGGTTAGACTGTAAACTCTCCTTCCAGACTCACATCAAACATCTCCAATCCAAAGTTAAATCTAGAATTGGCTTCCTATTTCGCAAAAAAGCATCCTTCACTCATGCTGCCAAACATACCCTCGTAAAACTGACCACCTACCGTTACTCGACTTCGGCGATGTCATTTACAAAATAGCCTCCAATACCCTACTCAATAAATTGGATGCAGTCTATCACAGTGCCATCTCTTTTGTCACCAAAGCCCCATATACTACCCACCCCTGCGACCTGTACGCTCTCGTTGGTTGGCCCTCGCTTCATACTCGTCGCCAAACCCACTGGCTCCAGGTCATCTACAAGACCCTGCTAGGTAAAGTCCCCCCTTATCGCAGCTCGCTGGTCACCATAGCAGCACCCACCTGTTGCACACGCTCCAGCAGGTATATCTCTCTGGTCACCCCAAAACCAATTCTTCCTTTGGCCGCCTCTCCTTCCAGTTCTCTGCTGCCAATGATTGGAACAAACTACAAAAATCTCTGAAACTGGAAACACTTATCTCCCTCACTAGCTTTAAGCACCAGCTGTCAGAGCAGCTCACAGATTACTGAACCTGTACATAGTCCATCTATAATTTAGCCCAAACAACTACCTCTTCCCCTACTGTATTTATTTATTCTTTTTGCTCCTTTGCATCCCATTATTTATCTCTACTTTGCACATTCTTCCACTGCAAATCTACCATTCCAGTGTTTTACTTGCTATATTGTACTTACTTCGCCACCATGGCCTTTTTTTTGCCTTTACCTCCCTTATCTCACCTCATTTGCTTACATTGTATATAGACTTATTTTTCTACTGTATTATTGACTGTATGTTTGTTTTACTCCATGTGTTGTTGTATGTGTCGAACTGCTTTGCTTTCTCTTGGCCAGGTTGCAATTGTAAATGAGAACTTGTTCTCAACTTGCCTACCTGGTTAAATAAAGGTGAAAAAAAATAGTCCATCTGGAACAGCAGAATGGAATCACAGCAGGTATAGTCCATCTGGAACAGCAGAACTGAATCACAGCAGGTATCATCCATCTGGAATAGCAGAACTGTATCACAGCAGGTATAGTCCATCTGGAATAGCAGAACTGAATCACAGCAGAGATAGTCCATCTGGAACAACATAACTGAATCACAGCAGGTATAGTCCATCTGGAATAGCAGAACTGAATCACAGCAGAGATAGTCCATCTGGAACAGCAGAACTGAATCACAGCAGGTATAGTCCATCTGGAACAGAAGAACTGAATCACAGCAGAGATAGTTAATATGGAACAGCACTAAGACTAGATGATAGATCTCATTTTACATTGTGTGTTTTCAGCCTGTACTTTTGTATCTATTGGTGTGTAACTGCTAAGTTTAGCCAGAGATGCTGAGTGATGCACTACTACGTCAGGGATGCTGAGGGATGCACTAATACATCAGGGATGCTGAGTGATGTACTAACATGCCAGGGATGCTGAGTGATGCACCAAGATGTCAGGGATGGATGGATTGTGGTCTGTAGACCATCATAACGTACATCTGTCATGCTGCTGCATGTGTGTATGCGCTTGTTTGTGCCCTTGTGTGCTTGTGTGTAACACCATACTCTGTCTCTGTCTTCGAACACCTCAGGTCTTCCTCACTGCTCTGTGAGGAACAGCAGACCTAATGGGTCCCAGTGAGGAGTAATGATTCATGCATGAGAGAACTGCTCTTAAGACTAATGGCTGCCCAAAGTGTGTGTGAGAGAGAGAGAGAGAGAGAGAGAGAGAGAGAGAGAGAGCAGAATGAGTCAGAGGGAGAAAAGAGACAGAAAGAATGCGCGAGAGAGAGACATGAAGCGAGAGAGCAAGAGGTGATATGGTAATGTCAGTCAACATCCAAAAGTTCCCAAGAGCCTGAGGGGGAAGGCTCTGACACCCTGTTCGCCCTGGTGACACACACACACACATAGCCCTATTCTAACCCCGGTCAAACTCACATCTCCACATCGCCACAGAGGTGAGGATAATAAGAAGAGGGTGTCTGACAGATAACCTGCATTAGAGCCAGTTACATCCAGCCAGCCAGGGAGCAGAGAGAGAGAGAGAGAGAGAGAGAGAGAGAGAGAGAGAGAGAGAGAGAGAGAGAGAGAGAGAGAGAGAGAGAGAGAGAGAGAGAGAGAGAGAGAGAGAGAGAGAGAGAGAGAGAGAGAGAGAGAGAGAGAGAGGAGAGAGAGAGAGAGAGAGAGAGAGAGAGAGAGAGGGGTGCAGAAGAGAGAGGGAGAGAGAAGGGGGTGCAGAGAGAGAGGGAGAGAGAGAGGGAGAGAGAGAGGGGGGGGGGTGCAGAGAGAGAGGGAGAGAGAGAGAGAGAAACAGAGAGAGGAGGGGTGCAGAGAGAGAGAGAAACAGAGAGAGGAGGGGTGCAGAGAGAGAGAGAAACAGAGAGAGGAGGGGTGCAGAGAGAGAGAGAGAGAGAGCAAGAGAGAGAGAGAGAGAGAGAGCAGAAGAGAGAGAGAGAGAGAGAGAGCAAGAGAGAGAGAGAGAGAGAGAGCAAGAGAGAGAGAGAGAGAGAGAGCAAGAGAGAGAGAGAGAGAGAGAGAGGCAAGAGAGAGAGAGAGAGAGAGAGCAAGAGAGAGAGAGAGAGAGAAGCAGAGGGAGAGGGGAGGGGAACAGAGAGAGGAGGGGTGCAGAGAGAGAGAGCAAGAGAGAGCGTGAGAGAGGACAAGAGAAGAGAGAGAGAGAGGACAAGAGAAGAGAGAGAGAGTGGAGGGGAAAATTGAGAAAATATTAATGAGTCACACACTAAAGGACTTTAACAAACCCTTTTTATGTGCCCACATTCATCAAGTGTTAATAAACAGTGGAAAGGGCACGGATGCAAAGGCAGGGGAGGGATGGAGAGGAGGGAGTGAGGGAGCGGGAGAGAGAGAGGGAGGGAGAGAGAGATGTTTCCAATGGAACAACACTAGCTCGCTACTCCTAAACCTTAACTTTATTATTGTGAAAGCCTCTCATCTCAAATAGCAGTGTATCAGATAAGAGCTTTTTATGTCTGCTATGTTTGGTTATCATAGTACCATGATTTCAAAAACAGCTAATTTTAAGCTGTCACAAGCTGAGATATCATAAAGTAACCAGCACGCATGTAGATGATTGTACCATAAAGTGGCCTATATCTCTCTTCTATCTGTTCTGGCTCTCTATGTGTTACATTGATTCCTCTTCTATACACTCTTACTCAGAGCAATTTGCTGTAATCTGTGTCTGATTGCCTAGTGTTTGATTGATGAGAATGAGATAGTGTGTCGTTCTCCGCCTCTTACCTGTCCACCGTCTCCTTGCTGACTAGTAATGACACTTATAATGAATGGCAAGCAGTGCATTAGGGCTGTACAGCCACTCCCACAAGGCTTTGGGGAAAAACTCAAAGTCAATACCCAGCACGCTAAGTGTACTTAAATGACGATAAGTGACGATTTCTTACGAGGAGGGCTTAAAGAGGAGTTTACAGTTTTATCTGAATGACAGATTGTGAGTTGTTGATTCTGTGACTCAAAATATATAGACACTTGTTTCCCATTGAAGTGTATTCATAATCTGAAAATTAAAACAACGGGCCATTCTTCAGTTCTCTGAAATACAAGAGGAGATGGAGATTTTAAAGTCAATATTAAATATTCATGCCATGATTAGCCTCTTTCTAAATTTGAAATGAGAACATTACATTAAAAAGACATGAGTAAAAGAAAATAGAACATGATTTATTAGAACATCTTTCTTATTGTAAAACTGATATTCTTTTGGATGTTGCTATTTTCAAATTTCTACAGTATGTAATCTCCAACAAAGTTACTAACTGAATACGTCTCTCAGTAATTAAAATATCCTTGATGAAGACATTAAAGACCTCGGTCATAATAAATCTCACTGCCAAGGAAGAGAACCGTGTGCAACTTTAGTTTACTTTTCTAAATGTACAATCATATGTCATCATAACCTTTGACCTCTTGAGCTGTGACGCAACCCTGGTGAGTGCTTAGGGATGTGGATTAAACTCTGACGCACGGCTCTGGATGGATACACGCTGCAGGGCGCTGACTAACTTCACAGACGAGCCGTTCCGATGAAAACGTCCCCCAAAATACAGACATCTGGAAGGAGAGGGAAGGAAAAGGGCTATCTCAGATCTGAGGTTGTAATCATCATGAAGCCAATGAGCCATACTAAGCACACAGAGCAGCTAGGGTGTGGAGCTGAATTGATATATATCGCCTCCACTTAGAGCAGGTGGTGTTTGTAAACACTTGGAAATTGTAGAGCTCCAAATTGCTCAGACTGTGGCACAGAGAGAGAGAGAAAGAAGGGAGTGAGAAAGAGGTGAGAAGTGCTCTTATAGTCTAACACTGAAGGATCTACTTAGCCTTTTATATGGGCCCCACGGAGCGAATGAAAAGAAGTACTAAAAAGTGTGAATAAAGCTAATTAGCCAACAGTGATTAGGAGTGGGACCATCCATCCTGGTCCTAGGTGCTCTCCTGTGGTCGGATCAAGCAGAGACACACTTTGCTTCTATCTTCCATCCAGAATTAGCATGCTGTTACATTATTTATATAGACATCAAAGGCATGTACAAATGTAGAGAAGACCCAGCTAACGATTATAGGAAGAGAGAACGTTTTTGTAATGTTACCCGTGATGTTCCCCAGATGTTTGAGTGTCCCGTTTTCCGTTTGTTATGGGAATATTATTTGTACAGTGTATGTTAGCAAAAACCTTCTAAGAATCTATTTGTCATGTTTTGGCGTTAGTGATAGGAGAACATTGTTAGTGTTGGTAACCTAATAACTGTCACACACTGATCTGTTTCACCTGTCTTTGCGCTTGTCTCCAACCCCTTTCAGGTGTCACCCATCTTCCGCATTATCCCCAGTGTATTTATACCTGTGTTCTCTGCTTGTCTGTTGCCAGTTCATTTTGTTCGTCAAGCCTACCAGCGGTTTTCCACTTGTGCCTGTCTGTTTCTAGTTCCTGTTTTCTAGTTTTCCCAGTTTTGACCTCTGCCTGCCCTGACCCTGAGCCTGCCTGCCATTCTGTACCTTTTGGACTCTGATCTGGATTACTGACCTCTGCTTGCCCTTGACCTGTCGTTTTGCCTGCCCCCTGTTCTAGTAATAAACTTTTGTTAATTTGACACGGTCTGCATCTGGGTCTTCCCTAAAATGACTCTGATGGGAACGTTCTCTAAAGTTGTGGGAACATTTGTTTTTAGCTGGGGATATGACTCAGTGTTTTCTTGTTGTTTTTCCTGTTATGATGCCATGGTTTCTCGGTTCAATAGTTTAATGAGACCTTTAACTCAACCAGGACATACAAGGGAAATATTACAAGACCTATCACCTCTCTGATGAGGTGTTATGTGAGCAACATAAAGAGATAGAGGGGTGATACCTATAGGTAGGAGGCACTGGCTGGTTGTGTGGAGCTAAACTTAAAGTTCCTTCTTTTGTCTTTGTTGTATGCATTTTTACACATAGTATTATTTAAAAATATTATTGTGTGGGTAATATTTTTTATGTAGCTCTGTAAACATCTGTAATCTTTCCCTTGGTTACAATGGGATGAAAATATTTATAGTTTTATTCATTTAGAATTGAATAGAACAGATTATTTTTGGCATGTCATGTGAGGGAGAGAGACACTGCTATGAAAACACCTCCTGTGTTCTCCCAAACAGAACAAATCCTCAAGGAGCTCAGGAACTCTCTTTTTATTTTACTGCTGAAAGTTGTGGGATGTTTTGATGTTTGGCATCCCAGGTGGGAAGACAAACACAAACACACACACCTTCCCCTGAAAGCGCTATGTGTGAGTTGATGGGTTGCTGTCAGGTGATATGAAGTAGAATGCTGGTATCTAGAGAGAACCCTCCTACCCCTCGGCTCCTAGGCCTTTAATCACAGATTACTGCCAGGCTGAGGGACAGGAGGAAGAGGATCCCCCTGAGAGTCACACAGACTCATGACAGCGTACACACACACACACACACACACACACACACACACACACACACACACACACACACACACACACACACACACACACACACACACACACACGCACACACACACGCACACAAGGAGAGAGAGACACACATGCAGACATATACAGGAATGAGGGATGAGCAGGTCCCTTGTGTGTCATGAAGTAAACCCACAGGAAGCCCTACTTAGCCTCACTGTGAAGAACCAGGCCAATTCCTCTCTGTTTACACACCCTCACATCCACATACACATACAAGAACCAAACCGCACACACACACAGGACGCATGTGGAGAAGTACTGGCGTGGCACTGTGTGCTCTGCAGGCGAATGGAGGAAGATGATGGCTTCACTCAGCAGGTTCCAGTCTCTTCAGGAGGAAGACACAGCTTCACTCAGCAAGTTCCAGTCTCTTCAGGGGGAAGACACAGCTTCACTCAGCAGGTTCCAGTCTCTTCAGGGGGAAGACACAGCTTCACTCAGCAGGTTCCAGTCTCTTGAGGAGGAAGATACAGCTTCACTCAGCAGGTTCCAGTCTCTTCAAGAGGAAGACACAGCTTCACTCAGCAGGTTCCAGTCTCTTCAGGGGGAAGACACAGCTTCACTCAGCAGGTTCCAGTCTCTTCAAGAGGAAGACACAGCTTCACTCAGCAGGTTCCAGTCTCTTCAGGAGGAAGACACAGCTTCACTCAGCAGGTTCCAGTCTCTTCAGGAGGAAGACACAGCTTCACTCAGCAGGTTCCAGTCTCTTCAAGAGGAAGACACAGCTTCACTCAGCAGGTTCCAGTCTCTTCAGGAGGAAGACACAGCTTCACTCAGCAGGTTCCAGTCTCTTCGGGAGGAAGACACAGCTTCACTCAGCAGGTTCCAGTCTCTTCAGGAGGAAGACACAGCTTCACTCAGCAGGTTCCAGTCTCTTCAGGGGGAAGACACAGCTTCACTCAGCAGGTTCCAGTCTCTTCAGGAGGAAGACACAGCTTCACTCAGCAGGTTCCAGTCTCTTCAAGAGGAAGACACAGCTTCACTCAGCAGGTTCCAGTCTCTTCAGGAGGAAGACACAGCTTCACTCAGCAGGTTCCAGTCTCTTCAAGAGGAAGACACAGCTTCACTCAGCAGGTTCCAGTCTCTTCAGGAGGAAGACACAGCTTCACTCAGCAGGTTCCAGTCTCTTCAGGGGGAAGACACAGCTTCACTCAGCAGGTTCCAGTCTCTTCAGGGGGAAGACACAGCTTCACTCAGCAGGTTCCAGTCTCTTCAGGAGGAAGACACAGCTTCACTCAGCAGGTTCCAGTCTCTTCAAGAGGAAGACACAGCTTCACTCAGCAGGTTCCAGTCTCTTCAGGAGGAAGACACAGCTTCACTCAGCAGGTTCCAGTCTCTTCAAGAGGAAGACACAGCTTCACTCAGCAGGTTCCAGTCTCTTCAGGAGGAAGACACAGCTTCACTCAGCAGGTTCCAGTCTCTTCAGGAGGAAAACACAGCTTCACTCAGCAGGTTCCAGTCTCTTCAGGAGGAAGATAACAGCTTCACTCAGCAGGTTCCAGTCTCTTCAGGAGGAAGACACAGCTTCACTCAGCAGGTTCCAGTCTCTTCAGGGGGAAGATAACAGCTTCACTCAGCAGGTTCCAGTCTCTTCAGGAGGAAGATAACAGCTTCACTCAGCAGGTTCCAGTCTCTTCAGGAGGAAGACACAGCTTCACTCAGCAGGTTCCAGTCTCTTCAGGAGGAAGATAACAGCTTCACTCAGCAGGTTCCAGTCTCTTCAGGAGGAAGATAACAGCTTCACTCAGCAGGTTCCAGTCTCTTCAGGAGGAAGATAACAGCTTCACTCAGCAGGTTCCAGTCTCTTCAGGAGGAAGATAACAGCTTCACTCAGCAGGTTCCAGTCTCTTCAGGAGGAAGATAACAGCTTCACTCAGCAGGTTCCAGTCTCTTCAGGAGGAAGATAACAGCTTCACTCAGCAGGTTCCAGTCTCTTCAGGAGGAAGATAACAGCTTCACTCAGCAGGTTCCAGTCTCTTCAGGAGGAAGATAACAGCTTCACTCAGCAGGTTCCAGTCTCTTCAGGAGGAAGATAACAGCTTCACTCAGCAGGTTCCAGTCTCTTCAGGAGGAAGATAACAGCTTCACTCAGCAGGTTCCAGTCTCTTCAGGAGGAAGATAACAGCTTCACTCAGCAGGTTCCAGTCTCTTCAGGAGGAAGATAACAGCTTCACTCAGCAGGTTCCAGTCTCTTCAGGGGGAAGACACAGCTTCACTCAGCAGGTTCCAGTCTCTTCAGGAGGAAGATAACAGGTTGTATCTGCAGTGTCACTCTTGCTAGCATTATTGGCATGCCAGTGAGAGGTTTACTTCCCAGGTTAAGTATCTACAGCGCCAGCAATGAGAGAGGCAGTATTTGTCTGGCACATTCTGAATATATACTGAGTGTACAAAACATTAGAAACACCTTCCTAATATGGAATTGCACCCATTTCTTCTCCCTCAGAACAGCCTCAATTTGCCGAGGCATGGACTCTACAAGGTATCGAAAACGTTCAACAGGGATGCTGGCCCATGTTGACTCCAATGCTTGTCACAGTTGTGTCAAGTTGGCTGGATGTTCTTTGGGTGGTAGACCATTCTTGATTCACATGGGAAACTGAGCTTGAACCACCCAGCAGCGTTGCAGTTCTTGACACACTCAAACCGGCGTGCCTGGCACCTACAACTATACCCTGTTGAAAAGCACTTAACATTTTGTCTTGCCCATTCACCCTCTGAATGGCATACACACACAATCCATATCTTAATTGTCATAAGGCTTAACAATTTTTCTTTAACCTTCCTACTCAAGTTCATCTACACTGATTGGGGTGAATTTAACAAGTAACATCAATAAGGGATCACAGCCTTCACCTGGATTCACCTGGTCAGTCTATATCATGGAAAGAGCAGGTGTTCCTAATGTTTTGTACACTCATTTAAATATGGTAATGATGTGCATTGTAAAGAGGAAAATAAATTGAAATGAAAGAAAGAAAACTAAATAGATTTAAGGTACTTGGTAGTAAATGTAGTGAAGCATATTGACCATTCAATTCAATTGTCAATTCCTTCAACTTTTCACAGACAGTATACAGATTATTTTGAAGAGTGTTCCTAATGGTCTGTACACTCAGTGCATAGAGGGCTTTATTAACCAGGCAGCACTCCACCTCACGACATTCCCTGATTCCCTGCATCCTAAATAAAGGAGCATGAACAGAGGCAGAATAGCAAAAGCATTGCCAACGTCAGCCCTTTATATAGAATGACCTCAAGTAATCTTTATCCCGTTGAAATTCAACGTCCCCCCGAGGTCAGTGACCATGAAAGAGCCCTTGAATCAGATCCTGACCTGCCAGGTCCACAGCTGAATGATCACAAGGCCCTTGATGTGTGAGGTGCATCGCGATAAGGTCCCAGTCCAATGCAACCCCAGGCAACAGCCAGTGGTGGAAAAAGTAGCCAATTGTCATACTTGATTGAGAATAAAGATAACTTAATAGAAAATGACTCAAGTAAAAGTGAAAGTCACCCTGTAAAAGCCAACTTGAGAAAATGTCTGGAAGTATTTGGTTTTAAATATACTTAAGTATCAAAAGTAAATGTAATTGCTAAAATATACTTAAGTATAAAAAGTAAAAGCATACATCATTTCAAATATCCAGATATCCAGCCATCCAGATATCCAGCCATCCAGCCATCCAGATATCCAGCTATCCAGATATCCAGATATCCAGATATCCAGCCAACACAGCTATCTAGCTATCCAGATGTCCAGCTATCCAGATATCCAGATATCCAGCCAACACAGCTATCTAGCTATCCAGATGTCCAGCTATCCAGATATCCAGCCAACACAGCTATCCAGCCATCCAGCTATCCAGATATCCAGCTATCCAGCCATCCAGCCAACACAGCTATCCAGCCATCCAGCTATCCAGATATCCAGCTATCCAGCCATCCAGCCAACACAGCTATCTAGCTATCCAACCAGCCGCAAAGCTATCCAGCCAATGCCATCTCTCTGATAAATGGGAGTCCATTTGAAAAGCACTGCATCCTCTCCCATTATCTCCATATTAGTTTCAAGCCAGCTGGCCTGCTCTGCTTTGCTCTGCTCCACTCAGGCCTGCTCTGCCTTGTTCTGCTCCACTCAGGCCTGCTCTGCCTTGCTCTGCTCCACTCATGCCTGCTCTGCCTTGCTCTGCTCCACTCGGGCCTGCTCTACTCTACTCCGTCCTGCTCCGTCTTACTCTGCCTAGCTCTGCTCTACTCTGTCCTGCTCTGCTCCATTCTGTTCTGCTCTGCCTTGCTCTGCTCCACTCAGGCCTGCTCTGCCTTGCTCTGCTCCACTCGGGCCTGCTCTACTCTACTCCGTCCTTCTCAGTCTTACTCTGCCTTGCTCTGCTCTACTCCATCCTGCTCTGCTCTGCTCTGCTCCACTCTGTTCTGCTCTGCCTTGCTCTGCTCCACTCCGTCCTGCTCAGCCTTGCTCTACTCCACTCAGGTCTGCTCTGCCTTTCTCTGCTCTACTCCGGCCTGCTCAGCCTTACTCTGCCTTGCGATCTGCTGCACTACGTCATGCAGATGCCAGTGAAAAAGCCCCCTAGAGAAAGCCCAGAGATGAAGCTTTGGCATTGATACAGCAGATCCAGACTGGAGGAACAACAAAAGGGGTGCTGGGAGGGTCGACTGCTCTCACATTCCCAGGATGGAGTCTGCCAAAGCTGCCGTATTGTAGCTGCCCACAACAGTCCTGAATAGGGTGGATTTATTGTGAATGTGTTGCCACTCATAGGTATTATTCTCCGTCATTTCATACGGCTGAGGCTGGGATGATAACCCTGTATATTGTGTGTACTGTATGTAACTTCACTGCATGACAGAGTTGGGGAATCCAGAGTCTTAATAGGTTTTCCAGCAGATCCCATACTTTTAAAAATAATGTTGCAAGTTGGTTCTTGAGAGCGATGCCATAAGGGAACTATTCAAGGGTTCTCTGAAGAACCAACAATAAATGGAAAGATTCTTTGAAGAACCAGACAAAAATCCGAAACCAGAAATGTTTTGGCCCTTCACGACCGGCATTGAATAGACCTTCTGTAGGGTTTTAAGCCTTATTTGCATATTTCCCAGGGTGCCTTTCAATTGAATTTTTTGAGTTACCAGTACCACCCACGACTGTATTTGCTAGTGACAGAGACAAGATTGTTGCATTCATTTATTTCTAATCCTGAAGCCTTCACCAGATCCTATGTGAATGTGTTGTCATTACAATTTCATTATTTAGGATAATACAATTCATATTTCATGAGGCCTTCTTTCGAGACACTAGTTTTACCTGAATAGAGTGGCCTGATTCTCATAGTTTACAGGCCATATTGGCCTGCAAGTGACATTATGCGTGCTTGCAAAGTGAGCTTAGAAAATGTTCCTATTGGAATCCAGCCAGAATGGGGATATCCAAGATTTGGAATCCAGCCAGAATGGGGATATCCAAGATTTGGAATCCAGCCAGAATGGGGATATCCAAGATTTGGAATCCAGCCAGAATGGGGATATCCAAGATTTGGAATCCAGCCAGAATGGGGATATCCAAGATTTGGAATCCAGCCAGAATGGTGATATCCAACATTTGGAATTGTTATTTACCTGCAACCTGTGTTCAGAATTACTGCGGGGGTTGGAAAGGCTAAGATATGAGAGAGTACCTTAAACATCTAAACTGGATCAACAATTTCAGGAATGGGTGCAATATGACAAGTAACAGATTTGAAAAGTTGCAAGAAATGATATGTTGTTAATATTTGATTAGCATTAGATTATTTAATCAATCAATGTACATGCAAAAACATAGATATTGAAAGAAACAATTGTAAAATCAAATTGCAATAGATGTCGTGGCAGAATCAGAATCCTTTAGGTAACATTTATAAATAAGATGTTTTATTAATTTTTATACGTATGTTTATGTAGGAAAAATGACTTGGGCCCAGAGAGGGGGGAGGTCGGGTTAGTCTTATCTGTGAATTTGTCTGTAAACTATTCCTAAACCACGTTATAATTTTGGCGCTGCGTGTGTTATTTTTAATGAAATAGGATACGTTTCATAAATGTGAAGAGCAAAGAGAAGAGGAAGTTATAAAGTTCGGTTTAATATCTTACATAGAGGTAATGAGAGGGGTTATATATTTTTGCCCACTGGGAAAAAAGGAATAGCATATGTTAAGTTGAAAGTGATTTAGGTGTTAGGAAACATTGTGATAATGTATTCTGATGGTTATTGATTCTTGGTTTGATTGTTTAAGTAACACCAGTGAATTTGAGCAGGAAAGTTAATGTAGTCTAACATTATAATCTGTTTCCATTACGTGGAACAAGGTCAGGGTATTAATGTTGAAAAGCAAGCTTGGGCCAAACTAGTATGTTAAGTGGGGGAGTATCATAGATTTTAATTATAGTTTTGTTACCTCTATAGTGAAAACAATTGCATATGTTTTGGGAAATTAGCTAGGTTGAATTTGATTATTTGAGTTCATTTTTAATTTGCTTTTTAAAAGAGAGGTTGGAATCAAGTATGACGCCTTGGTACTTAAAATCAGATACTACTGGGAGCTTTTCCCCTGATACATAGACATCTGTCTCAGGGGCATCAGTTGTTGTTGTTTTTTTAAACATGCAGACTGTGTTTTATTTTATTGAGATGTAAACATGAGTCTCTGAGCAATTTTGTCATCTGAACCATTATAGTAGTGAGTTCTTGTGTAGTTTTTTTTTTGCTGATTAAAGTGGGTTGTTTATTTGGTTACTGTTTATTGTTTATTTTAGGAGTTGATTTTACTTAATTAAGCATTGTATTCTGATGTGTTTGAGTAGGATTCTTTCTTCCGGGATGGATGGAAGTTATCTACATATGTAAGTTGAAGGAGCCATGGGAGAACACGTCTACATTTTTATTAAATGCCTGGGATTAAATGACAGATTTTTACGCTGAGAAATGTACTACGTTTGCAAACAGAGGAAAAAGTATTACAGTTAGATAGTAAGGATAATTGTATCTAAGGGTAACATGTTCAATTAAGCATACATATACATTGATGTTGATTAAAACTTATGATTAATGATTTGAGGTACAGTGGAATTATCATTAGGTTTGGTTTATAGTTCACTTTTGAGTTTCTGAATCGATGTAGTGTAATGAATACCAACAAAGTGTTTTGTGTTTTTTCTGGGAAAATGGCTGTTTCATGGTCTCTCTTTGGAATGTTTCCTGGGACTATAATCTTGGGGAGAGTGAGTGAGATTGAGGCCATAAACTACCAACTTGAAAAGGGCCTGGAAGTTTTTGTTTGCAAATACACACACATAAAACATTTGTTATGACTATTTATTTGTGCTTTTAAAATGCTATGTTTGATTTGTTTTTTATTTCCTTTGGGTTTGGTGAGTTTTCCATTTGTTTTAGTGCAAAGTAATCTTAAAGGGGCACGCACGGACATGGAATTTTAATTAGTTTTTATTTTCTGAGTTTTAATTACACACGTTCATTTCTTTTGATAAAGGAATGTTCTGGGAACCTGGGATACAACATGTAGGAACTATTTGATTATTTTTATAATTTGTCTAATATCGTAAAAAACACTTATTTGAAGGGTTTTGTATGACCAAATCAGACCAAAGGACCAAAGGAAGGTCACATCAGTGACTCAACCCACTCAAGTGATGCACCTCCCCTAGGTACGGTATGAATGAGCCCTAGTAAGACAGTGACTCAGCCCCTGTAATGGGGTTAGAGGCAGAGAATCCCAGTGGAAAGAGGGGAACCGGCAAGGCAGAGACAGCAAGGGCGGTTCGTTGCTCCAGAGCCTTTCCGTTAACCTTCACACTCCTAGGCCAGACTACACTCAATCATATGACCCACTGAAGAGATGAGTCTTCAGTAAAGACTTAAAAGTTGAGACCGAGTTTGCGTCTTTCACATGGGTAGGCAGACCATTCCATAAAAATGGAGCTCTATAGGAGAAAGCCCTGCCTCCAGCTGTTTGCTTAGAAATTATAGGGACAATTAGGAGGCCTGCGTCTTGTGACCGTAGCGTACGTGTAGGTATGTACGGCAGGACCAAATCAGAGAGATAGGTAGGAGCAAGCCCCATGTAATGCTTTGTAGGTTAACAGTAAAACGTTGATGTGTATGACCTATGACCTCTGATGACCTTCCGTTGTGGCTTGATCATCCGCATTGGAAAGCCATTTGGGTTAAATCATGTTTCTTTGTGGAGTTTTTTCAGTTTAGTGATTTTAATTTGATTAGGTTATTTGACTTTTTTTTATTTTTTTATCCAGTAGTAGTAGTGTTTTTTTTTACATTACTCTCATGGAGAGATATGTGTAAAACATGGGGGAGGATTCCGTTTTTTGAGGTTTTGAATTAAAGTTATAAAGTTAGTGTTTTGTATTGTTGAGGGTATTGTATTATTGTGTTTGTTTTGTTCTATTCCCGAGGGGTATAGGTCTAACTTCTTGATCCTTGGCTCTACGATGGAGTTGACAGTGAGATGGGAAGTATAAGCGAATTTGATAGAATAGTTTCAATAGAATGTGTTGATATTTTCTTTGAAATATGTTTAGATATGTGTATTAAGAATAATTAGTAAAAGTAATAATTTATCATGTAGTTAATGAACCGAACTAAACTGTTGTTCTGATCTGTTCTTTCGAGGTTATCATGAAAAGTGACATCAGACGATATCTTAATGCATGGAAGAGATAATTGGACCGAATAGTGTGTGTACCTCAAAACCCCCTCTAACTGGCTGAAGAAGAGTGACAAAGGCGTTGAAGAAGGCCTTCTGAACCACTTCTACCGAGAGAAAGGAACCAAGCCAGAAATCGGTGTAGTATCCGATCTAAGCTATCAACTGCTTTTTTTTCATGTTTATCTCAGGAGTGCGAGAGTCCACATGGAGTGATCATGGAGAGAGATCTATTCCAACCTTTTCTCATGATGCTGGTATATTGGTTGATGAATGGACAAGACATGAGTGGTAAAGATGAGACATTGAAATTGGGACGATATCATGGGCCGTCCACTTTGAACTGTAAAGCTATCTGAAGAAGAACGAAAAAGACGCCAGAAGAATCAATGCCTGAGAGAGGGGGTTGGTCAACTGTGCCAATAAAATTGTTTAGACTTTTGTGGTATCAGGTTGATTGTAGAGGTCTACACCATGTAAATTTGAGTAATTTAGATTAAGAATGCATTGAGATACTGATCTGTATTATAATCATGATTAAAAAAGTTAATAGTAGAATTATGGGATAGTTGTACTGAATGTAAATTCTGCTAATATTGATGTGTGTTAAATTGAGGTTTTTACTTTGAGTGATAAGATCAATTTGAATCACTGAGGAATGTCATTCTAAATTTTGGTTGGATAAATAGTTGGGTTGTTAATTATGATTTGGAATATGAATGACTTCCCTGACCTATTCTCTATTCTTGACAACATCTTTGAGCATAAGGACTTAGAGGGATGTCTGTCCTATATGTTGTGATGAGGTCTGTGTTTAGATACTGGTTCTCATGTAACTTAGGGAGCATTTCTATGTTATGTTTTTATTTTCCTCAAATGGATTATTCTGTGTTCTTAAACATGTGCAAGTTTGTAGAATAAAGGTTGTAAATTTAGTTTCAGAAGGGAGAAAGCTTACATATAAGCTAAGGTATTTGACATTGAAGGGATTTTATTTTTTATTTTATTTTAAATATTGAGTATGTAATTAATGTTCTGATTCTTTAGAAGGGACAATGTCCCAGAGAGGGGAATGGTGTGGCAGAATCAGAATCCTTTATGTAACATTTATAAATAAGATGTTTTATTAATTGTTATAAGTATGCTTATGTAGGGAAAGTTACTTGGGCCCAGAGAGGGGAGAGGTCGGGTTAATCTTATCTGTGATTGTGTCTGGAAACTAATCCTAAACCATGTGAAGGGATGGGGTGATTAATGGGGAACCAGTTAGGTGGCTACACAATGTCTGTGTGCCAGTCACGTCTCTCTGTGATCTTGTCCAGGAGGGGATGTATTTGATATATGCTATTGGATGAGGTAATGTTTTGGTCCTAAGTGGTACCAAGAGCGAGATCAGAACTTAATTCAGGAGACCAAACTGAACGATAATTTATAGCCAATGCTGTCTGGCTATGTGTGTCTTTGCTATAAAGGATCTCAGTTGCCAATATGTAAGCACTCTCAGAAAATTCATGTATAGACACTGAATTGATCTGAGAGTCACAGGGCTATGGTGAAGCTCATATAATTAAAGATGTACTTTATGATAACTCTGACTTGTGTGTGGTTTGCTCTCATGATTTGGTAATACAGGAAATTTCCACGACATAGAGCATGCTAGGCATTACGATTTTTGTTCAACTCTGGTTATTAACACCAACACTGGGGCTCTTTGACAACACAGAGTGTCAATTTAACTCTTTACAGTCTTGAATCAACACTAGAAATGTTGCACTAAAAAATCAACACAAATTAAAGGGATACTTTGATACTTCCCCAGAGTCAGATGAACTTGTGGATACCATTTTTATGTCTCTGTGTCCAGCATAAAGAAAGTTAAAGGTAGTTTTGTGGGCCAATGCTAACCAGCATTGGCGCAATGGCTGTAAGTATTTGGGTATCTACGTAGCATGCTAGCAATCCTGAAGTACCCCCTTAACACTGGCCAATTTGTGCTATGAAAGGGACACATATGCAGGCTTCCATACATTTCAAGAACCTTTTAGAATTCTGAAGAACCATAGATGCCAGGTCAAGAACCCCACACTTAAACCAAATATTCCATTTAAGAAAAAATACATCTTTGCAGTGATCATGCAGAGAAAGACGTGGATGATCTTTGTTATGGGTAGGAAGAAACAATAGTTTATAGGGAAGACCAGGGAACATTAAACATTAAACATTAGGAGGGCTATATTTTACTCCTTTAAATCCCTTTTTTCAGGTTAGATTGAAAAACGTCTTTGACTCAGTTTACACTTTCTTACTGTGTTTACATTTTTTTAAATGTTGGTCATTTAGCCAGAAGCTCTATAGAAGAAATTAGGGTTAAGTGCCTTGCTCAAGGGCACATCGACAGATTTTCCACCTAGCCGACTCGGGGATTCGAATCAGTGACCTTTCAGTTACTGGCCCAATGCCTTTAACTGCTAGGCTACATGCTAGTATTCATAAAATAGAAATGGGCATATATCTACTTTTAGTTCTGTGCTAAGCATAGCAATGACACCAGGAGATACTGAATGGCACTCAAGGAACTTCATTTATCGGTGTATGAAAGCCGTCATCAACCTATGGTCAAGACTTCATCCTGTTCTCCTGCATGTATTCCTGTCTGGCCTCAGTGATAGGGTCATGGAAATTGAACTGATATGAAAATCGTCAAGGGCAGTTTTTCAGTGAGTAACTCTCAGGCTTTGAAGCTAGCGATGCCCTGAGGCCAATGCTTGCTCATTAAAGGTAAGGGATATTAATGTTTAATAGTTAACAGGCCTCGTCAGTAAAAAGTTATTTTGATGCAGATTTGGTATGCAACAGAAAATGCCCCATTTGTCTGATGTTGGCCAAAAGAAAGGGGAAAAGATCCAATCTGATTCTCACCTTCTGCTTATTAACCAATGACTTTGATGCCCTTGATGCTTTCTTTACAATGTACAATTTAATACCAAATTATTATACAGCAGTCCTTCCTTTGAACCAATACAGGCCTTACCGTTTGAAGACTTATTTTGAGCTACAGTAGTTGTTGCAAATTCCATTAATAGTTTGTAATGCAGAATCTGTTGATGCTTTGTGTTCAGAACCTGACAATACAAATCCAATTCTACTCGTCACATGCTTCATAAACGACAGGTGTGGAATAACAGTAAAATGTTTACTTACCTTCCCAACAAAGCAGAGAGAAAGAAAATAAAGAAATAATCGTAAAAGTAAAAAACGGAATAATAAAAGTAATAATATATACACAATGAGTAATGATAACTTGGCTATACAAGGGGTAGCAGCACCGAATCGATGTGCAGGGGTACGAGGTAATTGAGGTAGATATGTACATATAACCAGGAATAAAGTGACAGATAGTAAACAGTAGCGGCAGCGTATGTGATGAGTCGAAAAAGTTAGTGTAAAAAGGGTCAATGCAGATAGTTTCATAGTTAACCAAATAGCTACCCATACTAACTATTTAGCATTATTTTGTCTCGGCTTGGGTCCTGTTGGTTCCGCTTCCTGTGAGGTAGCAGACTGAACAGTCTATGACTTGGGTGGCAGGAGTACGTTTTTAGGGGCTTCCTCTGACACCGCCTGGTATAGAGGCTTGGCCGTATACACTACCTTCTGTAGCACCTTTTGGTCCGTTGATAAGCAGTTGCCATACCAAGCAGCGATGCAGCCAGTCAAGATGCTCTCAAAGACGCAGCTCTAGAACCTTTTGAGGATCTGAGGGCCCATACCAAATCTTTTTAGCCTCCTCAGGTGGAAGAGGCGTTGTCGTGCCCTCTTCACGACTGTGTTGGTGTGTGTGGAACATGATAGATCCTTACTGAAGTGGACACAGAGGAACTTGAATCTCTTGACCCGCTCCTCTTCAGCCCCGTCGATGTGAGTGGGGGCATGTTCGGCCCTCCATTTCCTGTTGTCCACAATCAGCTCCTTTGTCTTAATGAAGTTGAGGGAGAGGTTGTTATCTTGGCACCACACTGCAAGGTCTCTGACCTCCTCCCTAAAGGCTATCTCAACTTCAACGGTGATCAGGCCTACCCCCGTTGTGTCGTCAGCAAATCTAATAATGGTGTTGGAATGATGCACGGCCACGCAGTCGTGGGTGAACAGGGAGTACAGGAGGGGACTAAGCACGCACCTCTGAAGGGCCCCATATTGTTGCCTACCCACTAGGGGCACCCCGTCAGGAAGTCCAGGATCAAGTTTCAGACAGCGATGTGTTCAGTCCCAGGGTCCTTAGCTGAGTCATGAGATTGTAGTTAATGAACAGCATTATCACGTAGGTGTTCCTTTTGTCCAAGGGCAGTGTGGTATGAATAGAGATTGTGTGGATCTGTTGGGGTGGTGTGTGAATTGGAGTGGGTGCAGGCGGTCCGGGATGATGTTGTTGATGTGAGCTATGACAAGCCTTTCAAAGTATTTCATGGCTACAGATGTGAGTGCTACAGGACGATTGTGATTTAGACAAATTACCTTGGTGTTCTTGGGCACAGGAACTATGGTGGTCTGCTTGAAACATGTAGGTATTACGAACTAGATTAGGGAGAGGTTGAAAATGTCAGTGAAGACACTTGCCAGTTGGTCAGTGCATGCTCTAAGTGCGCATCCTGGTAATCCCTCTGGCCCTGCGGCCTTGTGAATGTTGACCTTACATTGGCTACGGAGTGGGTGATCACACAGTCATCTGGAACACCTGGTGCTCTCAATGCATGTTTCAGTGTTGCCTGCCTTGAAGTGAGCATAGAAGTAATTTAGCTTGTCTGTTAGGTTTGTGTCACTGGGCAGCTTGTTACTGGGTTTCCCTTTGTAATCCATGATCATTTGCAACCCCTGCCACATCCGACGAGCATCAGAGCCGGTGTCATCAGTGTAGTAGGATTTTATCGTAGTCCTGTATTGTCTCTTTGCATGTTTGATGGTTCGTCAGAGGGCGTAGCAGGATTTGTTATAAACACCCTGGTTTTGTATATGTATTTGCATTTAAATACCAATACAAATATATATATATTTGTATTTATTTGTATTTAAGGATCCCCATGACCTGCTGCCAAGGCACCAGCTACTCTTCCTGGTGTCCAGCAACATTAACGCAGTTATGTACAGTTTAAAATATTACATGACATGACATTTTATAACTTTACCCGTTATATTTAATGTGTGTAGAGTGCATGTCTCATCATCTGCATGTGTGTCTGTGCCTGTGTATGTCTCTTCACAGTTCCCGCTGTTCCATAAGGCATATTTTGTATCTGTTTTAAAGCTGTTCCTACTGCTTGCATCAGTTACCTGACATGGAATATAGTTCCATGTAGCCATGACTCTATGTAGTACTGTGCGCCTCTCCAAGTCTGTTCTTGACTTTGGGGTTGTGAAGAGACCTTAGGTGGTATGCCTTCTGGGGTATGCATGGGTGTCCGAGCTGTGTGCTAGTAGATTAAACAGACAGCTTGGTGCATTCAACATGTCAATACTTCTTACAAAAACAAGTAGTAATAGTGATGGAGTCAATCTCTCCTCTACTTTGAGCCATGAGAGATTGACATGCATATTATTAATGTTAGCTCTCCATGTACATTTAAGGGCCAGCTGTTCTGCCCTGTTCTGAACCAATTGTAACTTTCTGAGGTCCCTTTTTGTGGCACAACTGAATAGTAGTCCAGGTGTGACAAAACTAGAGCGTGTAGGACTTGCCCTGTTAATAGTGTTGTTAAAAAGGCATAGCGGCGCTTTATTATGGACAGACTTCTCCCTATCTTAGCTGCTGTTGTATCAACATGACCATGACAGTTTACAATCCAGGGTTACTCTAAGCAGTTTAGTGACCTCAGCTTGCTCTATTTCCACATTATTTATTATAAGATTTAGTTGAGGTTTAGGGTTTAGTGAATGATTTGTCCCAAATACAATGCTTTTAGTTATTGACATTTTTAGGACTAACTTATTTCTTGCCAACCATTATGAAACTAACTGCAGCACTTTGTTAAAATTAAGTGTTGTAGGGATTTCACTCGCTGTAGTAGCTGATGTGTACAGTGTTGAGTCATCCGCATACATAGACACACTGGCTTTACTGAAGGCCAGTGGCATGTCATTAGTGTCCCTCTCCTTGAAAGCATCAGCTCTAGCCTCTCGCTTGGTGCAGATGTTGCCTATAATCCATGTCTGGTTGGGATATGTACGGACGGTCACTGTGGGGACAACGTCATCGATGCACTTATTAATGAAGCCAGTGACTAATGTGGTTAACTCCTCAATGCTGTCATATGAGTCCCGGAATATATTCCAGTCTGGGGTAGCAAAACAGTCCTGCAGCTAAGCATCAATTTCTGCGGACCACTTCCGTATTGAGCGCGTCACTGGTACTTCCTGTTTCAGTTTTTGCTCGTAAAAAGGAATCAGGAGGATAGAGTTATGGTCAGATTTGCCAAATGGAGGGCAAGTCAGTTAAGAACAAATTCTTATTTACAATGACGGCCTACACCGGCCAAACCAGGACGACGCTAGGCTAGTTGCGCGTCGCCCTGTGGGACGTATGTGTCTCTGTGTGTGGAGTAAAGGTGATCTAGAAATGTTTTTCCTCTAGTTGCACAGGTGACATGCTGGTAGAGATGAGGTAAAACAGATTTCAGTTTTCCTGCATTAAAATCACCAGCCATTAGGAGTGCCGCCCCTGGATGAGCATAGTTCTTGGTTGCTTTTCTGTGTATATTATAGTTCTTCAGGTCCCTTTGATAGGATAGTCTCGAACGGAGCTCGTCCAGTTTATTCTCCAGTGATTGTACATTAGCCAATAGAACAGAGGGTAGAGGCGGTTTATTTCCTTGCTACCGCAGTTTCATCAGGGTGCCCGCAAACCTCTATATCACCGTCTCTTTCTCTTCAAACAATCATCTGCAGTTTACTGGAAACAACCTTCAATTGAATAGCTAAGGTGAAGGGAAATCTGATGTATTAATGTAGGCCAGAAGGTGCTTGTAGAAAGCAGGTCCAGAAAGATTATATTTATTTTTTGTGTCCCCACATTATTACAGGAATGAAAAGCATAACTTCGGCAGACAGCATGGAAACGGGAAGGTTATGCAGAGGTTTGCTAAACAAAATCATCTCGGAGAGCCAATTTAAAAAGCTTTTGCTGTAACTAATCCACGAAATAAGAAAAATTCTGACAATCTCAAACCTGAAAGGTTTGTGTGTGTGTGCGTGTGTGCGTTTGTGCGTGTGTATGTGTGTGTGTGTGTGTGTGTGTGTGTGTGTGTGTGTGTGTGTGTGTGTGTGTGTGTGTGTGCGTTTGTGCGTTTGTGCGTGTGTGTGTGCGTGTGTGTGTGTGTGTGTGTGTGTGTGTGTGTGTGTGTGTGTGTGTGTGTGTGTGTGTGTGTGTGTGTGTGAGCAGACACTCAAGTCATTTGCATGGCGTGACGCATTAAAACATTGTTCAGTGTGCTGTAGGCATCGCTGCAAACAAATGGATTTCTCTGCCACTGATATGATAGTTCATATATCCTCCCTGTACAACATCCAGAGGTATGAAGCTAGATAATCTTACATTTACTATTCACCCTAAACCCACTATGCCACCGTGACACTTCTCACTGTAATGCTTAGTGGGTGCATGCTGTTCTTCGGGTAAATGAAGAGAGAAACTCTGTTATATTCCGCTGCACACCAGAGTGGTGAAGATGCCCTTGAAATATCTGATGGACACACTTTTGAGTAGCGTCTGTTCGCTCTCCACAGACAACCCACCATATTCTCGGGGTGGTAATTTTGGAAATAAATGCAATTCATTCATCTCACGCAGGAGTTTACTAAATATTCAACGGGTCCTGGTAATTATCCCTGCTTTGCTGAGAATTCTAATTCACAAGCCGCCATTAGCCCCTTCCAACACTAGAGCGAAACAAAAACAAGGTTCCGACAGCGCAACGTACATCTGTACATCTCCGGAGAGGAGAAAGCAGCTGTTAATTACTAATGAAGGACACATAAGGGATTTCAAACTGAAGGTCGATTGAATTAGATTAACGAGTTACAAAAACATGACCAGAAAAAAATGTGAAAAAAGTCAAATGAGCACTTGTTATATTAACTCGCAATGAGCTGGATATAATGAACATAACATCTTCGATTTAATTAAGATAAAGTTAAATGGGTCTCTACTCACTGTGAAAGACAGAGGGCAATGGAAAGGACATGTTTCGTACAAAGTAACTTTGAAAATAAGCCTATGTTTCTGTACTCACACGAGACAGAAGTCATTTCTTTTAATTGGCAAAATGTCTTTATTTACATGATAACATACTGCATGTACATAATCTCAATTCCCCAAATTAATTTTGAACAGTTCAGTGTCTAATACTTATAGTGCATACTTCACAATTGTGGAAAAGCAAAGTAATAAGCCTATACTGCCTTTCATAACCAACAGTATAAAGGCTAATGTGGAGATTTGTCACCTTGAGCTGGAAATGACATGACATCCTGACAAAATTAATACACTGATAAACTCACAGCTCTGAAGTGTCTTAGCCAGTGTGAATCGAAAGCAAAGTAGATAAGAGAAATGCTCCTAATCTCAACAATTAGCTGACTATAAAAAGAACAGGCCTCTAAATAACATATCACCTGGCTACCCCTACCCCGGCCAACAGCTCTGCAGCAACCTGCCAAAGCCCGCCCCACCCCCCGCTTCTCCTTCTCCCAAATCCAGATAGCTGATGTGCTGAAAGAGCTGCAAAATCTGGACCCCTACAAATCAGCTGGGTGAGACAATCTGGACCCTCTCTTTCTAAAGTTATCCACCGCAATTGTTGCAACCCCTATTACTAGCCTGTTCAACCTCTCTTTCGTATCATCTGAGATCTCTAAAGATTGGAAAGCTGCCGCGGTCATCACCCTCTTCAAAGTGGGAGACACTCTAGACCCAAACTGTTACAGACCTATATCCATCCTGCTCTGCTTTTCTAAATGATTTGAAAGCCAAGTTAACAAACAGATCACCGACCATTTCGAATCCCACCGTACCTCCGCTATGCAATCTGGTTTCCGATCTGGTCATGGGTGCACCTCAGCATCACTCAAGGTCCTAAACGATATCATAACCACCATCGATAAAAGACAGTACTGTGCAGCCGTATTCATCGACCTGGCCAAGGCTTTCGACTCTGTCAATCACCGCATTCTTATCGGCAGACTCAATGACATTGGTTTCTCAAATGACTGCCTTGCCTGGTTCACCAACCACTTCTCAGATAGAGTTCAGTGTGTCAAATTGGAGGGCCTGTTGTCCGGACCTCTGGCAGTCTCTATGGGGGTGCCACAGGGTTCAGTTCTCGGGCCGACTCTTTTCTCTGTATATATCAATGATGTCGCTCTTGCTGCTGATTCTCTGATCCATCTCTACGCAGACGACACCATTCTGAATACATCTGACCCTTCTTGGGACACCTGTTTGGGAAAGGCGTGCTGCTAGCGGGACACCTCGACAACATCTGGTGAAATTGCAGAGCGCCAAATTCAAATGAAATTACTATAAATATTTAACTTTCATAAAATCACAAGTGTAATACATCAATATAAAGCTTCACTTGTTGTTAATCAGATTTCAAAAAGGCTTTACGGCGAAAGCAAACCATGCGATTATCTGAGGACAGCACCTCACATACCAACACATGAAAAACATACTTCAGCCAGGCAGGTACGACATAAAAGTCAGAAATAGTGATATAAAAAATGCCTTACCTTTGATGATCTTCTTTTGTTGGCACTCCAAAGGTCCCAGTTACATTACAAATGGTCGATAATGTCCTTCTTTATATCCATAAAAACTCAGTTTAGCTGGCGCGCTTCAGTCAATAATCCATCCATTTTCCTTCCATCAAAATGCATACAAAATGAATCCCAAACGTTACTAATAAACTTTTCCAAACAAGTCAAACGACATTTATAATCAAACCTTAGGTATCCTAATATGCAAATAAATTATACAATTTAAGACAGAGAATAGTATGTTCATTACCGGAGATAAATAAGAAAGAACGCACTTTCCTCCACACGTTTGGAAACACTACAGCCAAAATGGGAGCCACCTAGAAAAACTACAATTTCTGGGTCCTTTTTCCAAAAACCAGCCGGAAACTCTTTCTAAATACTGTTGACATCTAGTGGAAGCCCTAGGTACTGCAATTTGGGAGGACTTGGGCTTCTAATTATAGTTCTAGCCATTGAAAACAGTGATAAGCTGAACATTAATTTTTTGGGCATGGTTTGTCTTCGGGGTTTCTACTGCCATATCAGTTCTGTTATACTCACAGACATATTTCTAACAGTTTTTGAAACTTTAGAGTGTTTTCTATCTAAATCTACCTATTATATGCCTATCCTACGTGAAAATACTGCCCCCTATCCCAATGAATTAATAAACCTCCAAACGAGCTTCAATGCCATACAACTCTCCTTCCGTGGCCTCTAACTGCTCTTAAATGCTAGTTAAACTAAATGCATGCTCTTCAACCAATTGCTGCCCACACCCGCCCGCCCAACTAGCATCACTACTCTGGACGGTTCTGACTTAGTACATGTGGACAACTACAAATACCTAGGTGTCTGGTTAGACTGTAAACTCTCCTTCCAGACTCACATTAAGCATCTCCAATCCAAAATCAAATCTAGAATCGGCTTCCTATTTCGTAACAAAGTCTCCTTCACTCATGCTGCCAAACATACCCTCGTAAAACTGACTATCCTACCAATCCTTGACTTTGGCAATGTCATTTACCAAACAGCCTTCAACACTCTACTCAGCAAATTGGATGTAGTCTATCACAATGCCATCTGTTTTGTCACTAAAGCCCCATATATTACCCACGAGTGTGACCTGTAGTCTCTCGTTGGCTGGCCCTCGCTACATATCCGTTGCCAAACCCACTGGCTCCAGGTCATCTATAAGTCTTTGCTAGGTAAAGCCCCACCTTATCTCAGCTCACTGGTCACCATAGCAACACCCACCCGAAGCATGTGCTCCAGCAGGTATATTTCTCTGGTCATCCCCAAAGTGAACACCTCCTTTGGCCGCCTCTCCTTCCAGTTCTCTGCTGCCAATGATGGGAATGAATTGCAAAAGTCACTAAGGCTGGAGACTTACATTTCCCTCACTAACTATAAGCATGAACTGTCAGAGCAGCTTACCAATCACTGCACCTGCACACAGCCCACCCAACTACCTCACCCGACATTGTTATCTTTTTGCTCTTTTGAACCCGTGTCTCTACTTGCACATCATCATCTGCACAACTATCACTCCAGTGTTAATGCTAAATTGTAATTATTTTGCCACTACTTTCTACATTTGCACAAGCTCTATATAGATTTTTCTATTGTGTTATTGACTGTACATTTGTTTATCCCATGTGTAACTCTGTGTTGTGGTTTATGTCACACTGCTTTGCTTTATCTTGGCCAGTTCGCAGTTGTAAATTAGAACTTGTTCTCAACTGGCCTACCTGGTTAAATACATTTATTTTTATGTTTTATATCTCACCACCTGTCGATGCGTATATTTATCTATTTTAAAAAGTTATTTAACTCGGCAAGTCATTTAAGAATAAATTCTTATTTACAATGGCGGCCTTCCCCGGCCAAACTCGGACGACGCTGGGCCAATTGTGTGCCGTGCTATGGGACTCGCAATCATGGCCGGATGTGATTCAGCCTGGATTCAAACCAGGGACTGTAGTGTTTCAGCTAGCACTGCGATGCAGTGCCTTAGACCGCTGCGCTACTCGGGAGCCTTAATATAAAATATATTAAAGCCTTAATAAAATGACATGATCAACATTATTATTTATTTATTCACTTTAACAATGTTGTGAGGCTATATAGTGTTAGTTAACATTTACTTTGTTTAGAAAAATTGGAGTTAAGCTAGCTTATATTTTGGGTTCTGATGGGGTTCGATGGTTGAACTTAGCTGATGAGGCATTTATAAATTATATTCTTCAAGAATCAATGGATACATATCATTCATTTAAAACATTTGATTAATGGGTTGATTGCTGTATGAAGCATATGTCTCCTTATTTATTATGAATTCATATCAAAACCTGTTGGTGTAATCTTGTACAGTCAATCGTGTCATGGTGATTCTATTGTTGTTTTGATTTCCACCTACGATACCATCTCCTCCACTTCTAATCTATTTCACCTTTTAATCTATCTCCCCTTCTAATCTACCTACCCTTCTAATCTACCTCCCTTTCTAATCTACCTCCCCTTCTATTCTACCTCCCCTTCTAATCTACCTCCCCTTCTAATCTACCTCCCCTTCTAATCTACCTCCCCTTCTAATCTACCTACCCTTCTAATCTACCTCCCTTTCTAATCTACCTCCCCTTTTATTCTACCTCCCCTTCTAATCTACCTCCTCTTCTTATCTACCTCCCTTCTAATCTACCACCCCTTCTAATCTACGTCCCCTTCTAATCTACCTCCCCTTCTAATCTACCTCCCCTTTTAACCTACTTTGCCTTATAACCTACCTCCCCTTCTATCTACCCCCCTACTAATCTACCTACCCTTTTAACATACTTCGTCTTCTAACCTACCTCCCCTTCTAATCTACCTCCCCTTTAAATAACCTACTTCACCTTCTAGCCTACCTCCCCTTCTAATCTATCCCCCCTTCTAATCTACCTCCCCTTCTAATCTACCTCCCCTTCTAATCTACCTTGCCTTCTAATCTGCCTACCCTTCTAATCTACCTCCCTTTCTAATCTACCTCCCCTTCTATTCTACCTCCCCTTCTAATCTACCTCCCCTTCTAACCTACCTCCTCTTCTTATCTACCTCCCTTCTAATCTACCACCCCTTCTAATATACGTCCCCTTCTAATCTACCTCCCCTTCTAATCTACCTCCCCTTTTAACCTACTTTGCCTTATAACCTACCTCCCCTTCTATCTACCTCCCCTACTAATCTACCTACCCTTTTAACATACTTCGTCTTCTAACCTACCTCCCCTTCTAATCTACCTCCCCTTTAAATAACCTACTTCACCTTCTAGCCTACCTCCCCTTCTAATCTATCCCCCCTTCTAATCTACCTCCCCTTCTAATCTACCTCCCCTTCTTATCTACCTCCCTTCTAATCTACCACCCCTTCTAATCTACGTCCCCTTCTAATCTACCTCCCCTTCTAATCTACCTCCCCTTTTAACCTACTTTGCCTTATAACCTACCTCCCCTTCTATCTACCTCCCCTACTAATCTACCTACCCTTTTAACATACTTCGTCTTCTAACCTACCTCCCCTTCTAATCTACCTCCCCTTTAAATAACCTACTTCACCTTCTAGCCTACCTCCCCTTCTAATCTATCCCCCCTTCTAATCTACCTCCCCTTCTAATCTACCTCCCCTTCTAATCTACCTTGCCTTCTAATCTGCCTCCCCCACCTCTGATATGCGTCTCCCTCCATCAAGAAAGTTAGGGTAAATCACCTGCTACCAAAATTATCATTACAACATAATCATTACAAGCATAAAACCTCAGGGATTGAAATGTCCTCCAAATTAGATATTGTCTTGAAGCCCAAGTCTGTCACAACAAGAGGTCTTCACTGCGTCAAATTAAACCTCTGGAGACAAGCAACGCCTTCTTTTTATTGGCATTTGTGTTATTTCAAGTCCCCAGTGACCACATGATGTCCCTAGTGACCTCTACCCTAGTGACCACTTCTAATCTACCTCCTCTTCTAATCTACCACATGATGTCCCTAGTGACCACACAATGTCCCTAGTGACCACATGATGTCCCTAGTGACCACATGATGTCCCTAGTGATCACATGATGTCCCTAGTGATCACATGATGTCCCTAGTGACCACTACCCCAGTAACGTCATGATGTCCCTAGTTACCACTACCCTAGTAACCACATTATGTCCCTAGTGACCACATGATGTCCCTAGTGACCACATGATGGCCTAGTGGTTAGAGCGTTGGGCCAGTAACCGAAAGGTTGCTTGATCGAATCCCCAAGCTGACAAGGTAAAAATATGTCGTTCTGCCCCTGAACAAGGCAGTTAACCCACTCTTCCAAGGACGGCATTGGAAATAAGAATTTGTTCTTAACTGACTTGCCTGGTTCAATAAATAAAAAATGTCCCTAGTGACCACATGACGTCCCTAGAGACCACTACACTAGTGACCACATGTTGTCCCTAGTAACCACATGATGTCCCTAGTAACCACATGATGTCCCTAGTAACATATTATGTCCCTAGTAACCATATGATGTCCCTAGTGACCACATGATGTCCCTAGAGATCACTACCCTAGTAACCATATGATGTCCCTAGTAACCACATGATGTCCCTAGTGACCACATGATGTCCCTAATAACCACATTATGTCCCTAGTGACTACATGAGGTCCCTAGTAACCACATGATATCCCTAGAGACCACTACCCTAGTAACCATATGATGTCCCTAGTAACCACATGATCGCCCTCGTGACCACTACCGTAATGACCACAGTATGTCCCTAGTAACCACATGATGTCCCTAGTGACCACTAGCCTAGTTACCACATGAAGTCTGAACATTATGTTTTTGCTTTTCTATAGTGAATTAGCCTTGCAGAGCACAGCAGGAGTACTTTGCGATGTTATACAGACCTGATGAGGACTGTAGAGTGCTGAATTCCTGTCTGATCCCCCTAGGCCTCACCTGTGAAGAGCTAATACCGGATCTAGCCCCGTTAGCTTAGCACCTTTATTCACCTTTGAGGTGCTGAATGGGAGATAAATATGGTGGAAACACAGCAATGTACATGCAGATCAGAGATGGGCTGTGTGATATATGCCAACTGATGTTGAATGTGCTGGATGGTTCCTAGATGGTTCCTGGATGGTTCGTAGATAGTTCCTTATGTGAATCTGACCTGACCAGGAAAAACCCTGGGCCCATGTCTTAGACAAACTCAGAGACACATCAGGGACATATTCAGGGACACATCACTACGCTATATATACTAAAGTATGTGGACACCCCTTCAAATTAGTGGATTTGGCTATTCCAGCTACACCTGTTGCTGACAGATGTATAAAAATAGAGCACACAGCCATGCAATCTCCATAGACAAACATTGGCAGTAGAATGACCTTACTGAAGGTGGCACCGTCATAGGATGCTACCTTTCCAACAAGTCAGTTCATCACATTTCTGCCCTACTAGAGCGACCCCGGTCAACTGTAAATGCTGTTATTGTGAAGTGGAAATGTCTAGGAGCAACAACGGCTCAGCCGCAAAGTGGTGAGCCACACAAGCTCATAGAAAGGGATAGCCGAGTGCTGAAGTGCGTAGCACGTAAAAATTGTCTGTCCTCGGTTGCAACACTCACTACCCAGTTCCAAACTGCCTCTGTAAGCAACGTCAGCACAAGAACTGTTGGTCGGGAGCTTCATGAAATGGGTTTCCTTGGCCGAGCAGCCACACACAAGCCTAGGATCACCATGTACAATGCCAAGCGTCGGCTGGAGTGGTGTGAAGCTCACCGCCATTGGACTCTGGAGCAGTGAAAACGTATTCCCCGGAGTGATGAATAACACTTTACCATTTGGCTGTCCAACGGACGAACCAGACTATATGCAGATGCCAGGAGAACGCTACCTGCCCGAATGCGTAGTGCAAACTGTAAAGTTTGGTGGAGGACGAATAATGGTCTGGGGCTGTTTTTCATGGTTTGGGCAGAGCCCCTTACTCCCAGTCAAGGGAAATCTTAACTCTACAGCATACAATGACAATCTAGATGATTCTGTACTTCCAACTTTGTGGCAACAGTTTGGGAATGGCCTTTTCCTGTTTCAGCATGACAATGCCCCCATGCACAAAGTGAGGTCCATACAGAAATGGTTTGTTGAGATCAGTGGGGAAGAACTTGACTGGCCTGGACACAGCCCTGACCTCAACCCCATTGAACACCTTTGGGATGAATTGGAATGCTGACTGCAAGCCATGCCTATTCACCCAACATCAGTGCTCGACCTCCGTAATGCTCTTGTGGCTGAATGGAAGCAAGTACCCGCAGCAATGTTCCAACATCTAGTGGAAAACCTGGCCAGAAGAGTAGAGTTGTTCTAGCAGCAAAGGGGGGACCAACTCCATATTATTGCCCCTAATTTTGGAAAGAGATGTTCAATGAGCAGGTGTCCACATACTTCTGGTCATGTGGTAAACATGTCACATTACCTATATTTTAACATGTATTTTAAGTAATTTCAAGGGAATGAGAGTTACACCTAAAATGAAAGCAATTGTCTGAGCATGGTGCTGGAGGATGGTGCTGGAGGATGGTGCTGGAGGTTGTGATGGGATATGTGGCTGGACCATGTGACATAAAAAGAAACGGGAACAGTTTGTAATACATGTATCACTAGCCACTTTAAACTATGCCACTTTGTTTACATTCCCTACATTACTCATCTCATATGTATATACTGTACTCGATACCATCTACTGCATCTTTATGTAATACATGTATCACTAGCCACTTAAACTATGCCACTTTGTTTACATACCCTACATTACTCATCTCATATGTATATACTGTACTCGATACCATCTACTGCATCCTGCCTATGCCGTTCTGTAACATCACTCATTCATATATCTTACGTACATATTCTTTATCCCTTTACACTTGTGTGTATAAGGTAGTAGTTTTGGAATTGTTAGGTTAGATTACTTGTTGGTTATTACTGCATTGTCGGAAATAGAAGCACAAGCATTTCGCTACACTCGCATTAACATCTGCTAACCATGTGTGTGTGACAAATAACATTAACATCTGCTAACCATGTGTATGTGACAAATAACATTAACATCTGCTAACCATGTGTATGTGACAAATAACATTAACATCTGCTGACCATGTGTATATGACCATTAACATCTGCTAACCATGTGTATGTGACAAATAACATTAACATCTGCTGACCATGTGTATGTGACCATTAACATCTGCTAACCCTGTGTATGTGACAAATAACATTAACATCTGCTGACCATGTGTATGTGACCATTAACATCTGCTAACCATGTGTATGTGACAAATAACATTAACATCTGCTAACCATGTGTATGTGACAAATAACATTAACATCTGCTAACCATGTGTATGTGACAAATACCATTAACATCTGCTAACCATGTGTATGTGACAAATACATTAACATCTGCTAACCATGTGTATGTGACAAATAACATTAACATCTGCTAACCATGTGTATGTGACCATTAACATTAACATCTGCTAACCATGTGTATGTGACCATTAACATCTGCTAACCATGCGTATGTGACCATTAACATCTGCTAACCATGTGTATGTGACCATTAACATCTGCTAACCATGTGTATGTGACCATTAACATCTGCTAACCATGTGTATGTGACCATTAACATCTGCTAACCATGTGTATGTGACCATTAACATCTGCTAACCATGTGTATGTGACCATTAACATCTGCTAACCATGTGTATGTGACCATTAACATCTGCTAACCATGTGTATGTGACCATTAACATCTGCTAACCATGTGTATGTGACCATTAACATCTGCTAACCATGTGTATGTGACCATTAACATCTGCTAACCATGTGTATGTGACAAATAACATTAACATCTGCTAACCATGTGTATGTGACAAATAACATTAACATCTGCTAACCATGTGTATGTGACAAATAACATTAACATCTGCTGACCATGTGTATGTGACCATTAACATCTGCTAACCCTGTGTATGTGACAAATAACATTAACATCTGCTGACCATGTGTATGTGACCATTAACATCTGCTAACCCTGTGTATGTGACAAATAACATTAACATCTGCTAACCCTGTGTATGTGACAAATAACATTAACATCTGCTAACCCTGTGTATGTGACAAATAACATTAACATCTGCTAACCCTGTGTATGTGACAAATAACATTAACATCTGCTAACCATGTGTATGTGACAAATAACATTAACATCTGCTAACCATGTGTATGTGACAAATAACATTAACATCTGCTAACCATGTGTATGTGACAAATAACATTAACATCTGCTAACCATGTGTATGTGACCATTAACATTAACCTCTGCTAACCATGTGTATGTGACCATTAACATCTGCTAACCATGTGTATGTGACCATTAACATCTGCTAACCATGTGTATGTGACCATTAACATCTGCTAACCATGTGTATGTGACCATTAACATCTGCTAACCATGTGTATGTGACCATTAACATCTGCTAACCCTGTGTATGTGACAAATAACATTAACATCTGCTGACCATGTGTATGTGATCATTAACATCTGCTAACCCTGTGTATGTGACAAATAACATTAACATCTGCTGACCATGTGTATGTGACCATTAACATCTGCTAACCCTGTGTATGTGACAAATAACATTAACATCTGCTAACCATGTGTATGTGACAAATAACATTAACATCTGCTAACCCTGTGTATGTGACAAATAACATTAACATCTGCTAACCATGTGTATGTGACAAATAACATTAACATCTGCTAACCATGTGTATGTGACAAATAACATTAACATCTGCTAACCATGTGTATGTGACAAATAACATTGACATCTGCTAACCATGCGTATGTGACAAATACATTAACATCTGCTAACCATGTGTATGTGACAAATAACATTAACATCTGCTAACCATGTGTATGTGACCATTAACATTAACATCTGCTAACCATGTGTATGTGACCATTAACATCTGCTAACCATGTGTATGTGACCATTAACATCTGCTAACCATGTGTATGTGACCATTAACATTAACATCTGCTAACCATGTGTATGTGACCATTAACATCTGCTAACCATGTGTATGTGACCATTAACATTAACATCTGCTAACCATGTGTATGTGACCATTAACATCTGCTAACCATGTGTATGTGACCATTAACATCTGCTATCCATGTGTATGTGACCATTAACATCTGCTAACCATGTGTATGTGACCATTAACATCTGCTAACCATGTGTATGTGACCATTAACATCTGCTAACCATGTGTATGTGACCATTAACATCTGCTAACCATGTGTATGTGACCATTAACATCTGCTAACCATGTGTATGTGACCATTAACATCTGCTAACCATGTGTATGTGACCATTACCATCTGCTAACCATGTGTATGTGACCATTAACATCTGCTAACCATGTGTATGTGACCATTAACATCTGCTAACCATGTGTATGTGACCATTACCATCTGCTAACCATGTGTATGTGACCATTACCATCTGCTAACCATGTGTATGTGACCATTAACATCTGCTAACCATGTGTATGTGACCATTACCATCTGCTAACCATGTGTATGTGACCATTAACATCTGCTAACCATGTGTATGTGACCATTACCATCTGCTAACCATGTGTATGTGACCATTAACATCTGCTAACCATATGTATGTGACCATTACCATCTGCTAACCATGTGTATGTGACCATTACCATCTGCTAACCATGTGTATGTGACCATTACCATCTGCTAACCATGTGTATGTGACAAATAACATTAACATCTGCTGACCATGTGTATGTGACCATTAACATCTGCTAACCCTGTGTATGTGACAAATAACATTAACATCTGCTGACCATGTGTATGTGACCATTAACATCTGCTAACCCTGTGTATGTGACAAATAACATTAACATCTGCTGACCATGTGTATGTGACCATTAACATCTGCTAACCATGTGTATGTGACAAATAACATTAACATCTGCTAACCATGTGTATGTGACAAATAACATTAACATCTGCTAACCATGTGTATGTGACAAATACCATTAACATCTGCTAACCATGTGTATGTGACAAATACATTAACATCTGCTAACCATGTGTATGTGACAAATAACATTAACATCTGCTAACCATGTGTATGTGACCATTAACATCTGCTAACCATGTGTATGTGACCATTAACATCTGCTAACCATGTGTATGTGACAAATAACATTAACATCTGCTAACCATGTGTATGTGACAAATAACATTAACATCTGCTAACCATGTGTATGTGACAAATAACATTAACATCTGCTGACCATGTGTATGTGACCATTAACATCTGCTAATCCTGTGTATGTGACAAATAACATTAACATCTGCTGACCATGTGTATGTGACCATTAACATCTGCTAACCCTGTGTATGTGACAAATAACATTAACATCTGCTGACCATGTGTATATGACGATTAACATCTGCTAACCCTGTGTATGTGACAAATAACATTAACATCTGCTAACCCTGTGTATGTGACAAATAACATTAACATCTGCTAACCCTGTGTATGTGACAAATAACATTAACATCTGCTAACCCTGTGTATGTGACAAATAACATTAACATCTGCTAACCCTGTGTATGTGACAAATAACATTAACATCTGCTAACCATGTGTATGTGACAAATAACATTAACATCTGCTAACCATGTGTATGTGACAAATAACATTAACATCTGCTAACCATGTGTATGTGACCATTAACATTAACATCTGCTAACCATGTGTATGTGACCATTAACATCTGCTAACCATGTGTATGTGACCATTAACATCTGCTAACCATGAGTATGTGACCATTAACATCTGCTAACCATGTGTATGTGACCATTAACATCTGCTAACCATGTGTATGTGACCATTAACATCTGCTAACCCTGTGTATGTGACAAATAACATTAACATCTGCTGACCATGTGTATGTGATCATTAACATATGCTAACCCTGTGTATGTGACAAATAACATTAACATCTGCTGACCATGTGTATGTGACCATTAACATCTGCTAACCCTGTGTATGTGACAAATAACATTAACATCTGCTAACCCTGTGTATGTGACAAATAACATTAACATCTGCTAACCATGTGTATGTGACAAATAACATTAACATCTGCTAACCATGTGTATGTGACAAATAACATTAACATCTGCTAACCATGTGTATGTGACAAATAACATTAACATCTGCTAACCATGTGTATGTGACAAATAACATTAACATCTGCTGACCATGTGTATGTGACAAATAACATTAACATCTGCTAACCATGTGTATGTGACAAATAACATTAACATCTGCTAACCATGTGTATGTGACAAATAACATTAACATCTGCTAACCATGTGTATGTGACAAATAACATTAACATCTGCTAACCATGTGTATGTGACAAATACATTAACATCTGCTAACCATGTGTGTGTGACAAATAACATTAACATCTGCTAACCATGTGTATGTGACCATTAACATTAACATCTGCTAACCATGTGTATGTGACCATTAACATCTGCTAACCATGTGTATGTGACCATTAACATCTGCTAACCATGTGTATGTGACCATTAACATCTGCTAACCATGTGTATGTGACCATCAACATCTGCTAACCATGTGTATGTGACCATTGACATCTGCTAACCATGTGTATGTGACCATTAACATCTGCTAACCATGTGTATGTGACCATTAACATCTGCTAACCATGTGTATGTGACCATTAACATCTGCTAACCATGTGTATGTGACCATTAACATCTGCTAACCATGTGTATGTGACCATTACCATCTGCTAACCATGTGTATGTGACCATTAACATCTGCTAACCATGTGTATGTGACCATTACCATCTGCTAACCATGTGTATGTGACCATTAACATCTGCTAACCATGTGTATGTGACCGTTACCATCTGCTAACCATGTGTATGTGACCATTAACATCTGCTAACCATATGTATGTGACCATTACCATCTGCTAACCATGTGTATGTGACCATTACCATCTGCTAACCATGTGTATGTGACCATTACCATCTGCTAACCATGTGTATGTGACAAATAACATTAACATCTGCTGACCATGTGTATGTGACCATTAACATCTGCTAACCCTGTGTATGTGACAAATAACATTAACATCTGCTGACCATGTGTATGTGACCATTAACATCTGCTAACCCTGTGTATGTGACAAATAACATTAACATCTGCTAACCATGTGTATGTGACAAATAACATTAACATCTGCTAACCCTGTGTATGTGACAAATAACATTAACATCTGCTAACCCTGTGTATGTGACAAATAACATTAACATCTGCTAACCATGTGTATGTGACAAATAACATTAACATCTGCTAACCATGTGTATGTGACAAATAACATTAACATCTGCTAACCATGTGTATGTGACCATTAACATTAACATCTGCTAACCATGTGTATGTGACCATTAACATCTGCTAACCATGTGTATGTGACCATTAACATCTGCTAACCATGTGTATGTGACCATTAACATCTGCTAACCATGTGTATGTGACCATTAACATCTGCTAACCATGTGTATGTGACCATTAACATCTGCTAACCCTGTGTATGTGACAAATAACATTAACATCTGCTGACCATGTGTATGTGATCATTAACATCTGCTAACCCTGTGTATGTGACAAATAACATTAACATCTGCTGACCATGTGTATGTGACCATTAACATCTGCTAACCCTGTGTATGTGACAAATACATTAACATCTGCTAACCATGTGTATGTGACAAATAACATTAACATCTGCTAACCATGTGTATGTGACCATTAACATTAACATCTGCTAACCATGTGTATGTGACAAATACCATTAACATCTGCTAACCATGTGTATGTGACAAATACATTAACATCTGCTAACCATGTGTATGTGACAAATAACATTAACATCTGCTAACCATGTGTATGTGACAAATACATTAACATCTGCTAACCATGTGTGTGTGACAAATAACATTAACATCTGCTAACCATGTGTATGTGACCATTAACATTAACATCTGCTAACCATGTGTATGTGACCATTAACATCTGCTAACCATGTGTATGTGACCATTAACATCTGCTAACCATGTGTATGTGACCATTAACATCTGCTAACCATGTGTATGTGACCATTAACATCTGCTAACCATGTGTATGTGACCATTAACATCTGCTAACCATGTGTATGTGACCATTAACATCTGCTAACCATGTGTATGTGACCATTAACATCTGCTAACCATGTGTATGTGACCATTAACATCTGCTAACCATGTGTATGTGACCATTAACATCTGCTAACCATGTGTATGTGACCATTAACATCTGCTAACCATGTGTATGTGACCATTAACATCTGCTAACCATGTGTATGTGACCATTAACATCTGCTAACCATGTGTATGTGACCATTAACATCTGCTAACCATGTGTATGTGACCATTAACATCTGCTAACCATGTGTATGTGACCATTACCATCTGCTAACCATGTGTATGTGACCATTAACATCTGCTAACCATGTGTATGTGACCATTAACATCTGCTAACCATGTGTATGTGACCATTACCATCTGCTAACCATGTGTATGTGACCATTACATCTGCTAACCATGTGTATGTGACCATTACCATCTGCTAACCATGTGTATGTGACCATTACCATCTGCTAACCATGTGTATGTGACCATTACCATCTGCTAACCATGTGTATGTGACCATTAACATCTGCTAACCATGTGTATGTGACCATTACCATCTGCTAACCATGTGTATGTGACCATTACCATCTGCTAACCATGTGTATGTGACCATTACCATCTGCTAACCATGTGTATGTGACCATTACCATCTGCTAACCATGTGTATGTGACCATTACCATCTGCTAACCATGTGTATGTGACCATTAACATCTGCTAACCATGTGTATGTGACCATTACCATCTGCTAACCATGTGTATGTGACCATTACCATCTGCTAACCATGTGTATGTGAACAATACCATCTGCTAACCATGTGTATGTGACCATTACCATCTGCTAACCATGTGTATGTGACCATTAACATCTGCTAACCATGTGTATGTGACCATTAACATCTGCTAACCATGTGTATGTGACCATTAACATCTGCTAACCATGTGTATGTGACCATTAACATCTGCTAACCATGTGTATGTGACCATTAACATCTGCTAACCATGTGTATGTGACCATTAACATCTGCTAACCATGTGTATGTGACCATTAACATCTGCTAACCATGTGTATGTGACCATTAACATCTGCTAACCATGTGTATGTGACCATTAACATCTGCTAACCATGTGTATGTGACCATTAACATCTGCTAACCATGTGTATGTGACCATTAACATCTGCTAACCATGTGTATGTGACCATTAACATCTGCTAACCATGTGTATGTGACCATTAACATCTGCTAACCATGTGTATGTGACCATTAACATCTGCTAACCATGTGTATGTGACCATTAACATCTGCTAACCATGTGTATGTCACCATTACCATCTGCTAACCATGTGTATGTGACCATTACCATCTGCTAACCATGTGTATGTGACCATTAACATCTGCTAACCATATGTATGTGACCATTACCATCTGCTAACCATGTGTATGTGACCATTACCATCTGCTAACCATGTGTATGTGACCATTACCATCTGCTAACCATGTGTATGTGACCATTACCATCTGCTAACCATGTGTATGTGACCATTAACATCTGCTAACCATGTGTATGTGACCATTACCATCTGCTAACCATGTGTATGTGACCATTACCATCTGCTAACCATGTGTATGTGAACAATACCATCTGCTAACCATGTGTATGTGACCATTACCATCTGCTAACCATGTGTATGTGACCATTAACATCTGCTAACCATGTGTATGTGACCATTAACATCTGCTAACCATGTGTATGTGACCATTAACATCTGCTAACCATGTGTATGTGACCATTAACATCTGCTAACCATGTGTATGTGACCATTAACATCTGCTAACCATGTGTATGTGACCATTAACATCTGCTAACCATGTGTATGTGACCATTAACATCTGCTAACCATGTGTATGTGACCATTAACATCTGCTAACCATGTGTATGTGACCATTAACATCTGCTAACCATGTGTATGTGACCATTAACATCTGCTAACCATGTGTATGTGACCATTAACATCTGCTAACCATGTGTATGTGACCATTAACATCTGCTAACCATGTGTATGTGACCATTAACATCTGCTAACCATGTGTATGTGACCATTAACATCTGCTAACCATGTGTATGTGACCATTAACATCTGCTAACCATGTGTATGTGACCATTAACATCTGCTAACCATGTGTATGTGACCATTAACATCGGCTAACCATGTGTATGTGACCATTAACATCTGCTAACCATGTGTATGTGACCATTAACATCTGCTAACCATGTGTATGTGACCATTACCATCTGCTAACCATGTGTATGTGACCATTAACATCTGCTAACCATGTGTATGTCACCATTACCATCTGCTAACCATGTGTATGTGACCATTAACATCTGCTAACCATGTGTATGTGACCATTAACATCTGCTAACCATGTGTATGTGACCATTACCATCTGCTAACCATGTGTATGTGACCATTACCATCTGCTAACCATGTGTATGTGACAAATACATTTGATTTGATTTGTATAAGCTTTAAATAAAGGTTAGAATCTAGGTCATGTGACATTCTCCAAAACACAGGGCCCTATTCAAGGGGGAAAGGTGAACCATATGGTACTTGTTTTATCTCAGATACACAGTTGTTTTCTATAGCTTAAGACACAGCTAGTTTATCCAAGGCTTTACCACTCTATTCAGGAACTCAAGTGTTTCAAGGATTTACCAAAATAACACATGTTTTCCCAATAAATGCACTTTCATTTTGCTAATTTCCTGGAGCTTACTTTCTTTCAAATAACGTCTGACTCATATTCCCCAGCATTGTTTTGGTTAGTTTCATGTAAGATTGTATAATTCAATGTAGCTGTAAATTCTTTCATCCCCATAGGGAAAAAGAACAGGCTAATTAGAATCACAGATAAAGTACAGAAAGAGGGCTTGGGAGATAAAGGGCCTGCAGAAAGAAATGTAATTACCTCACTTTGAGAAAACAACAACGACAACAACAACACTAATCCCAAAAACCAGCTGATAATGCCCTGGTTTGGTAATGTTTTTCATGTATTTTTACTTAACCTTTATTTAACGAGGAAAGTCAGTTATTAAGAATAAATTCATATTTACAATGACGGCCTACCCCGGCCAAACACTAACCCGGACAACGTTGGGCCAATTGTCTGGCCTGTAATCGAACCAGGGTCTGTAGTGACACCTCTAGCACTGAAATGCAGTTACTTAGACTGCCCACACAATGCGTTCTATAGGCAAGAGCGAAATAAAGCACAGCACGTCATGGTTTGAAGGAAAAAACAAAGGCTATCGAATTATGTTTTCTTCAACAGTTTGAAAGTTGGACCAGGATGAAGTCGTGAAAACTAGCATTGAAGAGATAAATTACAAACATCAACCAGTGCTGACATTTGCGCGACAACATGGATATCATATGTCTAATTTAAGAAAAATTATTAAAAAATAAAATACTGTCCTTTTTTTCTTTCGTCATTGATGTTTCAGATATGATGTGTGTGACCAAATCAAATCAAATGTTATTGGTCCTACCTACATTTCTTCAGCCTCCTGAGGTTGTGTTGTGCCTTCTTCACTACATAGTATGTGTGGGAGGAGCATTTTCAGATTGTCAGTGATGTGTACGCCGAGGAACTTGACATTTTTGACCTTCTCCACTGCGGCCCCATCGATGTGGATGGGGGCGTGCTCTCTCTGTTGTCTCCTGAAGTCCAAGATCAGCTCCTTCGATTTGTTAATGTTAAAGGAAAGGTTATTTTCTGGCACCACTCTGCCAGGTCCTTCACCTCCTCATTTTAGGTGGTCTTGTCATTGTTGGTAATCAGGCCTACCAGTGTTGTGTTGTCTGCAAACTTGATTATTGAGTTGGACGCGTGCAACAGAACCCCGGTGCCAAATATCAACACTTTTTTCTAGGATCTACTCATTAAATTCCACCTCGGATGTGTGTCCTTATTAAGGCGGTTTAAGTATGTGATTTTTCCTCCTATTTATAATTACTGAGTCAAAGGCAGGTTAGCTTTTTACCTCATGAATCTTGTTCTGGAGGGTAGCTCTGCAGACCGGTCACTAGCTAGCAGAGCCACAAAGTCTTACAATCAGATTTTCAACCTAACCCTAACCTTAACCCTAATCTTAACCACACAGCTAACCCTAATTCCTAACCCTAACCTTAAATTAAGACCAAAAAGCAACAGAACAATGTCATACATTTTTACAACATAGACAATTTTGACTTTTCAGCTGGCCTACCTAAGGACAAGACCCATGACAATGAATGCAAACCAGCTAGAAAACGCTGCATCACTCACTCATGCTGTATCAGGCTTTACTGTTTGAAAAAGGACAAGAACTAAAGTTTACAATACTCTAATAAACACAAAGAAAACTTTACAAAACATCAGGTTCATGAATTCTCCCCATCGTCAAGGTAAAGTGTGCATACAGTATGTGTTACACTATCATGTTACGAATTAGAAATCAGACCTTTTGGTATGAGACTTGATGCTGAGCTCAGGTGCATCCTGTTTCCATTGATCATCCTTGAGATGTTTCTACAACTTGATTGTAGTCCACCTGTGGTAAATTCAATTGATTGGACATGATTTGGAAAGGCACACACCAGTCTATAAGGTCCCACCATGCTATGAGGTCAAAGGAATTGTCCGTGGAGACAGGATTGTGTCGAGGCGCAGATCTGGGGAAGGGTACCAAAACATTTGTGCAGCATTGAAGATACCCAAGAACACAGTGGCCTCCATAATTCTTAAATGGAAGAAGTTTGCAACCACCAAGACTCTTCCTACAGCTGCCCGCCAGGCCAAACTGAGCAATCGGGGGAGAATGGCCTTGGTCAGGAAGGGGACCAAGAACCTGGTGGTCACTCTGACAGAGCTCGAGAGTTCCTCTGTGGAGATGGGAGAAACTTCCAGAAGGACAACCATCTCTGCAGCACTCCACCAATCAGGCCTTTATGGTGGAGTGGCCAGACGGAAGCCACTCCTCCGTAAAAGGCAGCCCAACATGACAGCCCACTTGGAGTTGTCAAAAGGCACCTAAAGGACTCACACCATGAGAAACAATATTCTCTGGTCTGATGAAACAATGACTGAACTCTTTGGCCTGAATGTCAAGCGTAACATCAGGAAGAAACCTGGCATCATTCCTACGGTAAAGCATGGTAGTGGCAGCATCATGCTGTGGGGAGGTTTTTCAGCGACGTGGACTGGGAGACTAGTCAGGATCGCGGGAAAGTTGAACGGAGCGAAGTAGAGAGAGATCCTTGATGAAAATCTGCTCCTGAGAGCTCAAGACCTCAGACTGAGGCAAAGGTTCACCTTGCAATAGGACATCGACCCTAAGCACACAGCAAAGACAACGCAGTGGTGGCTTCGGGACAAGTCTCTGTATGTCCTTAAGATGTCCAGCCAGAGCCCGGACTTGAACCCGATCGAACATCTCTGGAGAGACCTGAAAATAGCTGTGCAGTGACGCTCCCTAACTAACCTGTCAAAGCTTGAGAGGATCTGAAGGAAAGAATGGGGGAAACTCCCCAAATACAGGTGTGCCAATCTTGTAGCATCATGCACAAGAAGACTCAACACTGTAATCGCTGCCAAAGGTGCTTCAACAAATTACTGAGTAAACAGTCTGAATACTTATGTACAGTATATATGATATTTCTGTTTTTAATTTTAAATACATTTGCAAAACCTGTTTTTGCAGTGTCATTATGGGGTATTGTGTGTAGATTGATGACGTTTTAGAAGAAGGCTGTAAACGTAACAAAATGTGGAAAAGGTGAATGGGTCTGAATACTTTCTAAATGCAACAAATCCCTGGTAGTAACTTGCTATGGGGCAGTTTACATGGGTTATGAAGACATTTCAGGAGGATATCTTCAGTCTGTGGATGATTGACAATAGTTTGTTTGAGAAATGCTGCCTCTGTAAGTACTAAGAGGTCAATAAGGATGAGCCTTTGGGCCTCACAATTGACTCCACATGTCCAAGTGTAGAGAACATGCTACCAACAAATATCCTCACGACATTTTAGATTGGTGCGACTATCAATCACAATTTACTGCGTAGGCAACCTAATGTCAGCACTGTCAATATGACAGTGGCTATGGCTAGATTCTACATGTTTGCAGTTCTTACAACACATTGTAAACAGACAGTGTGTTTTGCATGTTATATGGATTATTTACTGGTTGCTCCTAACATGGTTTCTGGTTTCTGCACAAAGGCAGCTGACATCAAGCTTTAAATTCATAGCCTCTATTTCTTTTTTTTCTTTTTGGGTTGATGGGAAGATTTTCTGAAAGCTGTCAGAATGAATCAGGTTAGTCACCAGTGAGCTTGCCGTTTGGAGTTGAGACTCTGTTGTGATATATGCTGTGCAATAGAAGCCTATCGCACCCTGATCACAGGTTTTTATGGTCGCAACACACAAGATAATGTATTATGTGATCGACTGAAACATAACATAGGAATGTAAAGTGAGAAATGCTGTGTGTTCAATCCAAGCTCTGTGAACCTGGGAAGCATTTCAGGTAATTTTATAGTACAGCTATGCATATTTGTCAAACATTTTTATTTATTTAACCTTTATTCAATTAGGCAAGTCTGTTAAGAACAAATGATTATTTATATTGAAGGCCTACCAAAAGGCCTCCTGCGGGGAAGGGGGCTGGGATTAAACATTTAAAATAAGAATATAGGACAAAACAAACATCACGACAAGAGAGACCCCACAACACTGCATAAAGAGAAACCTAAGACGCCAACATAGCAAGGCAGCAACACGTTACAAAACCGCATGGTAGCAACACAACATGACAACAACATGGCAGCAGCACAACATGGTAGCAGCACAAAACATGGCACAAACATTATTGGGCACAGACAACAGCCCAAAGGGCAAGAAGGAAGAGACAATACATCACGCGAAGCAGCTACAAACCTCACAAACTTTTACAGATGCACAATTGAGAACATCCTGTTGGGCTGTATCACCGCCTGATAGGGCAGAGAAAGCTTGTTGGACACTAAGAAAGCTTTGTTTTCGAGCATTTAACACAAAATCCGGGGAGGGACCAGCTGAGTATAAGACTCTATCATCTGTATATCCATGGATAAGAGAGCTTTCTACTGGCTGAGCTATGTTGTTGATGTAAATTGAGAAGAGCATGGGGCCTAGGATCGAGTCTTGGGGTACTCCCTTGGTGACAGGCTGAGACAGCAAGTGTTCTGATTTTATGCACTGCACTCTCTGAGAGAGGTACTTAGCAAACCAGGCCAAAGACCCCTCAGAGACACCAATACTCCTTAGCCGGCCCACAAGAATGGAATAGTCTACCGTATCAAAAGCTTTGGCCAAGTCAATAGAAATAGCAGCACAACATTGCTTAGAGTCAAAGACAATGGTGACATCATTTAAGGCCTTTAAGGTTGCAGTGACACATCCATACCCTGAGCAGAAACCAGATTGTATACCAGAGAGAATACTATAGACATCAAGAAAATCATTCAGCTGATTATTGACAAGTTTGTCCAACACTTTTGATAAACAGGGCAAAATAGAAATGGTCTTATAACATTTAGGATCCGCTTGATCTCCCCCCTTTAAATAAAGGATGCACCGTGGCTGCCTTTCAAGCAATAGTAACCACCCCAGAGTGGAGAGATAGGATAAAAAGGTCAGAGATAGGCTTGGTGATGATAGGGGCAGCAACCTTAAAGAAGAAAGGGACTAAACCATCTGACCCAGAAATTTTTTGGGGTACCTTTAGCACCTCGGACTCAGTGACCGCCTGCAGGAAGAAACTATGTAGCAGGACAGGGGAAAAGAGGGAGGAGCATCGGGGCTAGTCGCATTAGAAGGGGTTGGAGATGCGGAAATGTTGGACGGGCTGTAACGAGTACGCTGAGAGTCGGGAAGCAAGTTCAGGGAGTGAGTGTTTAATAAGTAAATGAAAGAAACAATGAACATGAAACACAAACAACGCACTGACATGAAAACAGAGTCAATAACACCTGAGGAAAGAACCAAGGGGGGTGACGGATATAGGGAAGATAATCAAGGACGTGATGGAGTCCAGGTGAGTGTCATGAGGCGCAGCTGCACAAGAAGATGTTGACAGGTGTGCAGGATAATCAGCAGCCTGATGACCTAGAGGCCGGAGAGGGATTATACATGACGTGGGCAAGGAGGCATGGCTGAGTCAAATAGGAATACTGACTTAATGAAATGGTGATTAAAGAGCTCAGCCATATGCTCCTTGTCAGTAACAACCACATCATCAATATTAAGGGACATGGACAGCTGTGAGGAGGAGGGTTTATTCGGCCTTCCGGATAGTCTGAGTGCACTTATTTCTCATTTACAGTGCCTTGCGAAAGTATTCGGCCCCCTTGAACTTTGCGACCTTTTGCCACATTTCAGGCTTCAAACATAAAGATATAAAACTGTATTTTTTTGTGAAGAATCAACAACAAGTGGGACACAATCATGAAGTGGAACGACATTTATTGGATATTTCAAACTTTTTAACAAATCAAAAACGGAAAAATTGGGCGTGCAAAATTATTCAGCCCCCTTAAGTTAATACTTTGTAGCGCCACCTTTTGCTGCGATTACAGCTGTAAGTCGCTTGGGGTATGTCTCTATCAGTTTTGCACATCGAGAGACTGAATTTTTTTCCCATTCCTCCTTGCAAAACAGCTCAAGCTCAGTGAGGTTGGATGGAGAGCATTTGTGAACAGCAGTTTTCAGTTCTTTCCACAGATTCTCGATTGGATTCAGGTCTGCACTTTGACCATCACTGGAATGGTAGATTTGCAGTGGAAGAATGTGCAAAGAGATAGAGATAGAAATAATGGGGTGCAAAAGAACAAAATAAATAAATAAATACAGTAGGGGAACAGGTAGCTGTTTGGGATAAATTATAGATGGGCTATGTAAAGGTGCAGTAATCTGTGAGCTGCTCTGACAGCTGGTGCTTAAGGCTAGTGAGGGAGATAAGTGTTTCCAGTTTCAGAGATTTTTGTAGTTCGTTCCATTCATTGGCAGCAGAGAACTGGAAGGAGAGGCAGCCAAAGGAAGAATTGGTTTTGGGGATAACCAGAGATTTGCTGGAGCGCATGCTACAGGTGGGTGCTGCTACGGTGACCAGCGAGCTGAGATAAGGGACCCTTTACCTAGCAGGGTCTTGTAGATGACATGGAGCAAGTGGGTTTGGCGACAAGTATTAAGAGAGGGCCAGCCAACGAGAGCGTACAGGTCGCAGTGGTGGGTAGTATATGGGGCTTTGGTGACAAAATGGATGGCACTGTGATAGACTGCATCCAATTTATTGAGTAGGGTATTGGAGGCTATTTTGTAAATGACATCGCCGAAGTCGAGGATTGGTAGGATGGTCAGTTTTACAAGGGTATGTTTGGCAACATGAGTGAAGGATGTTTTGTTGCGAAATAGGAAGCCAATTCTAGATTTAACTTTGGATTGGAGATGTTTGATGTGAGTCTGGAAAGAGAGTTTACAGTCTAACCAGACACCTAGGTATTTGTAGTTGTCCATATGTAGTCAGAACCATCCAGAGTAGTGATGTTGGACGGGCGGGCAGGTGCAGGCAGCGATCGGTTGAAGAGCATGCATTTAGTTTTATTTGTATTTAAGAGCAATTGGAGGCCACAGAATGAGAGTTGTATGGCATTGAAGCTCGTCTGGAGGGTTGTTAACACAGTGTCCAAAGAAGTGCCAGAAGTATACAGAATGGTGTCATTTGCGTAGAGGTGGATCAGAGGCTCACCAGCAGCAAGAGCGACATCATTGATGTATACAGAGAAGAGAGTCGGTCCAAGAATTGAACCCTGTGGCAACCCCATAGAGACTGCCAGAGGCCCGGACAACAGGCTCTCCGATTTGACACACTGAACTCTATCATAGAAGTAGTTGGTGAACCAGGCGAGGCAAACATTTGAGAAACCAAGGCTATCGAGTATGCCGATGAGAATGTGGTGATTGACAGAGTTGAAAGCCTTGGTCAGGTCAATGAATACGGCTGCACAGTATTGTTTCTTATCGATGGCGGTTAAGATATCATTTAGGACCTTGAGCGTGGCTGAGGTGCACCCATGACCAGCTATGAAACCAGATTGCATAGCGGAGAAGGTGTGGTTGGATTCGAAATGGTCGGTAATCTGTTTGTTGACTTTGCTTAGAAAGGCAGAGTAGGATAGATATAGGTCTGTAGCAGTTTGGGTCAAGACTGTCCACCCCTCTGAAGAGGGGGATGACCGATATACTGAGATCATGTGATAGATCATGTGATACTTAGATTGCACACAGGTGGACTTTATTTAATTAATTATGTGACTTCTGTAAGTAATTGGTTGCACCAGATCTTATTTAGGGGCTTCATAGCAAAGGGGGTGAATACATTTGCACGCACCACTTTTCCATTTAAAAAAATAAGTCTTTTTTTTCATTTCACTTCACCAATTTGGACTATTTTGTGTAGGTCCATTACATGAAATCCAAATAAAAATCTATTTACATTACAGGTTGTAATGCAACAAAATAGGAAAAATGACAAGTGGGGTGAATACCTTTGCAAGGCACTCGATATATCATTGTAATTTATTTTTCTTCGTGGCTTTAAAAGTAGCTTAAGACTAAACATTACTCAATGATTTTCAGGATGGATGGTGTTTTCAGTCTCTTGTGCTTTTTTTGCTGGTCGTTGGTTTGCCAAAGCATTTTCTGTATAGACCTTGGAAATGTGAATCTTTGGTAGTGGGAATCCTTCCAGGTAATTTTGTCCAAAATCAGGTTATAGGTTTGGAGTTTTGATTTGGAGTGAAGATTATGTTGTGGAGGGTAGAATCCTGCATATGTACTTGTGGAAAAATCCAAGTTTATATATTTCTGAATTTATCTTTAAGTTAAAAAAATGCTGAAAAATGCAGGACCCATCTGCTCAGGATTTCTCATTGTAGGTCATCCAAACCAATGCAACACCAGAAGCTACAGTAATGATAATAATGCTTGCCGTTGTCTTTCCATACACAAGTTTGATTCACATGGCCATATGTGACTCATCACCTGGATTTGGTCTTATGTAGCAACATTTGAAATAGTGTTTTTACATTGGATAAAAGTAGAGACTCAGAGCTACAAAAATTGTATATCATACACTGCATTTTGAGGAACAATGGGAAAGTAATTCTGCTTTGAATGTTGATAAACTTGTCAACTCAATTTTGAGAAAATGGCCTTTGAAAATTTTGGTATCTAGTGAAAAACTCCTCTTTGTCTACATCCATTCAACATCGTTCACACCATCTTAAGCTTTAGCCCCACCAATCTCGTATCGCTCTCGGAGCGTTCAGAGCGCACACTTGACGGTCTGGCTTAGTTTACATCTGGATAACATGAAAACAGTCTAACCAGCTCCGCTGGCTACAATTTTGATCCACTTTTTTGCCAATGTTTACTGGCACCAGGCATGTTCAATAGGTGTTGTACACTAGCTAGCTAACAGTACACTTTAGCTTAAGACATGTAGCTAGCTAGCTAGGTAAACAATGAACCTAGCTAGGTAAACGTGTAAGATCACACACATTACGTAACATTAGCTAACGAGCCAGCCAGCTAGTGTTAGCTATTTAAACAACAATGAACATATTGCTAAATCATGTCGTTACAACCCTGCATGAATATCCTGGAAGCTAACCAACCAGGTTCAATGTTAGTTAGCTAACATTAGGCTCTAACTAGCAAAGCAAACAGCTCTGGGAAACGAATAATAACGTCATACAATTAACGCTAGCTAGCTAGCAGTACACTTTAGCTTAAAACATGTAGTTAACTTGCTTGGTAAACAATGAACCTGGCTAGGTGAACAACGTGTAAGATCACACACGTCACGTAACGTTAGCTAACGAGCCAGCCAGCTAACGTTAGCTAGTTAAACAACAATGAACATAGTTCCAAATCATATCGTTACGACCCTGCATGAATATGCTGGGAACTAACCAACAGGTTCAACGTTAGCTAGCTAACATTAGGCTCTAACTACCTAAGCAAATGGTTCTGGGATACGAATAATAACGTCATACACGTAACGTTAGCTAGGTAGGTAACAGTGCACTTTAGCTTTAAATGAAACCATTTTCTGTCAAAAGTAGAAATGCATAATATCTGAAAATGTAGCGACCTAGACTATCTTACCAGTACACATCATCATACATAATGGACCCATCTCCCTGTCACGGATGCCATGCCACGATTGCCCTTAGTTTGAAGATGTAATCCGGAGAAAGGTGTATTCTCCATCTCTTTAGCTATCATACTCTAATTACACTGATTTCAAAACTGGATCCTCCAGAAAGTGGAGAGCAACACTTATGCAGCTCCACTACATGATACATTTTTTAAAAAGTCGTGTTTGACAGGATCACAAGCAGACTAACCAGCACAAATAGACAGAAGCTTTTTATATGGCAGACCAATTAAATCTCCTCTCTCAGCATGTCCAGCCCTCTCATTATCTCAGCCAATCATGGCTTGTGGGAAGGTTGCTCACTTTTTCTGTGGCATAACCAACAAGGCTTGTAATTTAACAATTTTATTCGTATTTACAGATTGGATATACGTTTGTTATTAAGGCATATGAAAGTTCACATGTTCCAGAAGGCATTTCTGCCAAAAAACTAATTTTGATAAAAATGAAAAAAAGATTCAAATGGCTCTCCTGTGAAGTCGTAACTTGCTACATACACCTAGTTTCCTGAAACGGGTCACATATTAAATATAATAATTACCAACACAATGTTCACACGACTGTCCAAACTTTCATAGTAAGACACAATTGTGAGGACCGACGCTGGAGTTAAGAATCATGTACGGGGGAGTCAAGCATTTAATGAGGAGCAGAAAGAAACAAGACAGAAACAGTGTCAGCACAGGGGATGAAGAGTGGGAGCAGGCATGACAACAATAAAAAATACAGATAATAACAACGGTCCTATAATCAAACCCTGTGGTACACTCTTTTTAATTCCCAAGTGATTAGACTTGCCCTCCTACTGGAACACACCAATTTATATTACAAAGATATTACACAAACCCAACAACAACAACAACATCAGCCATGTAATTGAACAGGTGTCCCTAGGTCGAGGCCATGTCTGTGCCTCGATCTAGGTTGTGCAAAACTAAACATGGTGTTGTTCGCTTTAGCAATCTCACTAGAATAAAGACCTCCTCCATTCCTGTTATTATTGAAAGAGGTCGTGATACCTCACATCTCAAAATAGGGCTACTTAATGTTAGATCCCTCACTTCCAAGGCAGTTATAGTCAATGAACTAATCACTGATCATAATCTTGATGTGATTGGCCTGACTGAAACATGGCTTAAGCCTGATGAATTACTGTGTTAAATGAGGGCTCACCTTCTGGTTACACTAGTGACCATATCCCCCGCGCATCCCGCAAAGGCGGAGGTGTTGCTAACATTTATGATAGTAAATTTCAATTTACAAAGAAACACAGACGTTTCCGTCTTTTGAGCTTCTAGTCATGAAATCTATGCAGCCTACTCAATCACTTTTTATAGCTACTGTTTACAGGCCTCCTGGGCCATATACAGCATTCCTCACTGAGTTCCCTGAAATCCTATCGGACCTTGTAGTCACAGCTGATAATATTCACATTTTTGGTGACTTTAATATTCACATGGAAAAGTCCACAGACCCACTCCAAAAGGCTTTCGGAGCCATCATCGACTCAGTGAGTTTTGTCCAACATGTCTCCGGACCAACTAACTGCCACAGTCATACTCTGGACCTAGTTTTGTCCCAGGGAATAAATGTTGTGGATCTTAATGTTTTTCCTCATAATCCTGGACTATTGGACCACCATTTTATTATGTTTGCAATCGCAACAAATAATCTGCTCAGACCCCAACCAAGGAGCATCAAGTCATGCTATAAATTCTCAGACAACCCAAAGATTCCTTGATGCCCTTCCAGACTCCCTCTGCCTACCCAAGGACGTCAGACAAAAACCAGTTAACCACCTAACTGAGGAACTCAATTTAACCTAACCTCAATTTAACCTGAGGAACTCAATTTAACCCAAACAACTAAAAACATTTGTCATAAGAAACTAGCTCCCTTGTATACAGAAAATACCCAAGCTCTGAAGCAAGCTTCCAGAAAATTGGAACGGAAATGGCGCCACACCAAACTGGAAGTCTTCCGACTAGCTTGGAAAGACAGTACCGTGCAGTATCGAAGAGCCCTCACTGCTGCTCGATCATCCTATTTTTCCAACTTAATTGAGAAAAATAAGAACAATCCGAAATTTATTTTTTGATACTGTCGCAAAGCTAACTAAAAAGCAGCATTCCCCAAGAGAGGATGGCTTTCACTTCAGCAGTAATACATTCATTAACTTCTTTGAGGAAAAGATCATGATCATTAGAAAGCAAATTATGGACTCCTCTTTAAATCTGCGTATTCCTCCAAAGCTCAGAGTCTGCGCAACTCTACCAGGACCTAGGATCAAGGGAGACACTCAAGTGTTTTAGTACTATATCTCTTGACACAATGATGAAAATAATCATGGCCTCTAAACTTTCAAGTTGCATACTGGACCCTATTCCAACTAAACTACCGAAAGAGCTGCTTCCTGTGCTTGGCCCTCCTATGTTGAACATCATAAACAGCTCTCTATCCACTGGATGTGTACCAAACTCACTAAAAGTGGCAGTAATAAAGCCTCTCTTGAAAAAGCCAAACCTTGAACCAGAAAATTAAAAAAAACTATCGGCCCATTCCTCTCAAAAAATGTAGAAAAAGCTGTTGCGCAGCAACTCACTGCCTTCCTGAAGACAAACAATATATACAAAATGCATCAGTCAGGTTTTAGACCCCATCATAGCACTGAGACTGCACTTGTGAAGGTGGTAAATGTCCTTTTAATGGTGTCAGACCGAGGCTCTGCATCTGTCCTCTTGCTCCTAGACCTTAGCGCTGCTTTTGATAGCATCGATCACCACATTCTTTTGGAGAGATTGGAAACCCAAATTGGTCTACACGGACAAGTTCTGGACTGGTTTAGATCTTATCTGTCGGAAAGATATCAGTTTGTCTCTGTCAATGGTTGGTCCTCTGACAAATCAACTGTACATTTCGGTGTTCCTCAAGGTTCCGTTTTAGGACCACTATTGTTTTCACTATATATTTTACCTTTTGGGGATATCATTCGAAAACATAATGCATTGCTTGCTGTTTCGGGTTTTAGGCTGGGTTTCTGTACAGCACTTTGATATATCAACTGATGTAAGAGGTGTCTATATAAATGAATTTGATTTGATTTGATGATTTGATTTGATTTGATTTACTAATCGGAAGGTTGAGGTTTTATGTGCAAAAGTGTTCACGGATGCATGGCCTCACTAGAATGCGGTCACGCCCTGGCCATAGAGAGGATTTTATTCTCTATTTTGGGTAGGCCAGGGTGTGACTAGGTTGGAATTCTAGTTTCTTTATTTCTATATTTTCAGTTTCTATGTTTTGGCCGGGAGTTTCCCAATCAGGGACAGCTGCCTAGCGTTGTCTCTGATTGGGAATCATACTTAGTCAGCCTTTTTTCCTTTGTATTTTGTGGGTAGTTTACTTTGTTAGTGGCATGGTTGCCCAAGTTAAGCTTCATGGTCGTTTCCTTGTTTTGTTGGCGACATTCATTTTAAATATATATATATATATATACCCTGATCACGCTGCGCTTTGGTCCAGTCATTTCCACGACGACGTCCGTGACAAATGCCTTGGCTCACTGTTGGTACTAAGGTTGATTTGAAATTCCCTTTGAACTACTGTATGAGAGGATTCTGCACCCCTACCCACCATCGTCCCCTCCCATGTTCGGCCCTTAAGTAGCAATGCTTTGAAGATGTGAAGGCGTTTTAAACTATAATAGGCTAAATCAATATTTTCCCTTAGAGAGAATGCACTGGAGGTAGGTAAGGTATGGTTAGGTTGGTCAATTTCATGCAGAATTTATATGTTCTATATTTCTAATGAATACAGTTAGCTTCTGATGTTAATGATCAAAATCCCTGTTTTAAGTGTCTGCAATCTCTTTCTATAAATGTTTTGTTTTGGGTATTCACACCAACCTCTTTACCTTTCGAACTGCTGACAAAGTGCACTTTAAAAGCAGTGCAGTCTCCTACACAAACCTGAAAAAATTACATCTGCAAATGGTATGAACTGGGAATGATTGTGAGGCATCTCACACTCATAAAAGGTGCAAATTAATCTAAAGAACCTGTATTGATAAAACGTATGATAGTTCCATAGTTGAAATACTGAGCGTTGCAGTAGACGCATTTCAGATAAATTTGCCGCTAGTGCAGCTGACTCGACAAACAGGCCCAACTTATCCAGCCGGTGATCTGCCTGGAGTTCCATATAAATGAGCCCCTGTTAGATGCATAATGTTCCATTTGACATCTAGAGGAACATCTTTTACTGTCGCCAGACTAATTGTCTCTCATTAGTATGAAAAGCATGGCTGAATGCAGTTTATGCAGCGAGACAGCCAGCCGCTGTAAAACAATGCCAACTTGTTGGCTAACTTATCTTTGTTTGTTCATGTGAAAGAGTGGGTGAAAAGTACCCTGTAATCATTCAATTTTGAGAGGAATAATTACGTTTATGAATCATATTGTAAATTTAGGCTGTTTCTGCTCTGTGCTTTCAAATGAAGGACTATAATGGAGAGGCTCAGAGCTCTAATGCTGAATTGGAGGATAGAGACTTCTCCAAAAGTTTTAGAACAGCTCATACAGTATGAGAACTCTAGCTGACCTATGGTGTCAATGAAACACCTGTGGTGTCAAGGGAATGCTGTGTTGTCAACGAAACACTGTGTTGCGGAAAGAAATGGAACACGTAGAAAGGGCATAATTTTCTGTCCCAGTGTTGCAGATAGAAACGTGATGAAAACAGTTCACTACACAACCATTTTCAATCTGAATGTTGTGGAATGTTGGATGCTGGCGAACAGACCCCGGGCCATGAAGAGGACGACAGACCGGCGTTGAAGAATATATAGTTTTCCATTGGTGAATTAAATCGGAGTGATGGTGGTTTAAATGTGGGAGACATTGGTTGAATTAATGCTGTCTGTTTCTTTTAGGCTGTATAACTTTAGAATATTCTATAGGCTCATCGATTACCAAATGGTCACTCTGCCCTCCTCTCAATGCATGAACACCATGAGCTGTCAATCCCTGGGTATTCAGATTATTTTCCAAATATACAGTGCTTTCAGAAAGTATTCACACCCCTGGGCTTTTTCAAGATTTTATTGTGTTACAGCCTGAATTTAAAATCCAATAAATGTAGATTTTTTTGTCAACTTCCTACAAACAATACCCCGTAATGTCAAATTGGAATAATGTTTTTCAATGTTTTTACAAAAAAAAAAAATGTAAACCTGAAATGTCTTGAGTAAGTCAATTTTCAACATCTTTTTTTTATGGTAAGTCTAAATAAGTTCAGGAGTAAAAATCTGCTTAACAAGTCACATAATAAGTTGCATGGACTCATTCTGTGTGCAATAATAGTGTTTAACATGATTTTTGAATGACTACCTCATCTCTGTAACCCACACATACAATTATCTGTAAGGTCCCTCAGTGGAGCAGGGATTTTCAAACACAGATTCAACAACAAAAACCAAGGATGTTTTCCATCGCCTCACAAAGAAGAGCACCTATTCGTAAAAATAAAAAAGAAGACATTTGAGCATGGTGAAGATATTAATTACACTTTGGTTGGTGACACCCAGTCACTACAAAGATACAGGCATCCTTCCTAACTCAGTTGCCGGAGAGGAAGGAAACTGCTCAGGGATTTCACCATGAGGCCAATGTTGACTTGAAACAGTTACAGTGTTTAATGGCTGTAATAGGAGAAAACTGAGGATGGATCAACAACATTGATCCACAATATCAAATCAAATAAAAGTTTATTTGTCACATGTGCCGAATACAACAGTGAAATGCTTATTTACAGGCTCTAACCAATAGTGTAAAAAAGGTATTAGGTGAACAATAGGTAAGTAAAGAAATACAACAACAGTAAAAAGACAGGCTATATACAGTAGCGAGGCTACATACAGTAGCGAGGCTACATACAGTAGCGAGGCTATATACAGTAGCGAGGCTATAGAAGTAGCGAGGCTATATACAGTAGCGAGGCTATATACAGTAGCGAGGCTATAGAAGTAGCAAGGCTACATACAGTAGCGAGGCTATATACAGTAGCGAGGCTATATACAGTAGCGAGGCTATAGAAGTAGCGAGGCTATATACAGTAGCGAGGCTATATACAGTAGCAAGGCTATAGAAGTAATGAGGCTACATACAGTAGCGAGGCTATAGAAGTAGCAAGGCTACATACAGACACCGGTTAGTTAGGCTGATTAAGGTAGCATGTACATGAATGTATAGTTAAAGTGACTATGCATACATGATAAACAGAGAGTAGCAGCAGTGTAAAAAGAGGGGTGGGGGGCACACAATGCAAATAGTCCGGGTAGCCATTTGATTAGCTGTTCAGGAGTCTTATGGCTTGGGGGTAAAAACTGTTAAGTAGTCTTTTGGACCTAGACTTGGCGCTCCAGTACCGCTTGTCGTGCGGTAGTAGAGAGAACAGTCTATGACTAGGGTGACTGGAGTCTTCGACAATTTTAGGGCCTTCCTCTGACACCACCTGATATATAGGTCCTGGATGGCAAGCTTGGTCCCAGGTATGTACTGGGCCATACACACTACCCTCTGCAGTGACTTGCTGTCAGAGGCTGAGCAGTTGCCATGCCAGGCAGTGATGCAACCAGCCAGGATGCTCTCGATGGTGCAGCTGTAGAACCTTTTGAGAATCTTTTCAGTCTCCTGAGGGGGAATAGGCTTTGTCGTAACCTCATCACGATTGTCTTAGTGTGTTCGGACCATGATAGTTTATTGTTGATGTGGACACCAAGGAACTTGAACCTGTTCCACTACAGACCCGTTAATGAGAATGGGGGCGTACTCAGTCCTCCTTTTCCTGTAGTCCACAATCATCTCATTTGTCTTGATCACATTGAGGGAGAGGTTGTTATCCTGGCACCACATGGCCAGGTCCCTGGCCTCCTCCATAAAGGCTGTCTCATCGTTGACGGTGATCAGGCCTATCACGGTTGTGTCATTGGCAAACTTGATGATGGTGTTGGAGTCGTTTCTGACCATGCAGTCATGAGTGAACAGGGAGTACAGGAGGGGACTGAGCATGCACCCCTGAGGAGCCCCCGTGTTGAGGATCAGCGTGGCGGATGTGTTGTTGCCTGCCCTTACCACCTGGGGGCAGCCCGTCAGGAAGTCTAGGATCCAGTTGCAAAGGGAGGTGTTTAGTCCCAGGGTCCTTAGCTTAGTGATGAGCTTTGAATTCACTATGGTGTTGAACGCTAAACTGTAGTCAATGAATAGCATTCTCACATAAAGTGGGGAGAACAAGTATTTGATACACTGCCGATTTTGCAGGTTTTCCTACTTACAAAGCAAGTAGAGGTCTGTAATGTTTTATCATAGGTACACTTCAACAGTGAGAGACAGAATCTAAAACAAAAATCCAGAAAATCACATTGTATGATTTTTAACTAATTAATTTGCATTTTATTGCATGACATAAGTATTTGATCACCTACCAACCAGTAAGAATTTCAGCTCTCACAGACCTGTTAGTTTTTCTTTAAGAACCCCTCCTATTCTCCACTCATTACCTGTATTAACTTCACCTGTTTGAACTTGTTACCTGTATAAAAGACACCTGTCCACACACTCAATCAAATAGACTCCAACCTCTCCACAATGGCCAAGACCAGAGAGATGTGTAAGAACATCAGGGATAAAATTGTAGACCTGCACAAGGCTGGGATGGGCTACAGGACAATAGGCAAGCAGCTTGTTGAGAAGGCAACAGCTGTTAGCGCAATTATTAGAAAATGGAAGAAGTTCAAGATGACGGTCAATCACCCTCGGTCTGGGGCTCCATGCAAGATCTCACCTCGTGGGGCATCAATGATCATGAGGAAGGTGAGGGATCAGCCCAGAATTACACGGCAGAACCTGGTCAATGACCTGAACGAGAGCTGGGATCACAGTCTCAAAGAAAACCATTAGTAACACACTACGCCATCATGGATTAAAATCCTGCAGCGCATGCAAGGTCCCCCTGCTCAAGCCAGCGCATGTCCAGGCCCGTCTGAAGTTTGCCAATGACCATCTGTATGATCCAGAGGAGGAATGGGAGAAGTTTATGTGGTCTGATGAGACAAAAATAGAGCTTTTTTGGTCTAAACTCCACTCGCCGTGTTTGGAGGAAGAAGAAGGATGAGTTCAACCCCAAGAACACCATCCCCACCGTGAAGCACGGAGGTGGAAACATCATTCTTTGGGGATGCTTTTCTGCAAAGGGGACAGGACGACTGCACCGTATTGAGGGGAGGATGGATGGGGCCATGTATCGCGAGATCTTGGCCAACAACCTCCTTCCCTCAGTAAGAGCATTGAAGATGGGTCGTGGCTGGGTATGACAACGACCCAAAACACCCAGCCAGGACAACTAAGGAGTGGCTCCAAAAGAAGCATCTCAAGGTCCTGTAGTGACCTAGCCAGTCTCCAGACCTGAACCCAATAAAAAATCTTTGGAGGGAGCTGAAAGTCCGTATTGCCCAGCGACAGCCCCGAAACCTGGGGGATCTGGAGAAGGTCTGTATGGAGGAGTGGGCCAAAATCCCTGCTGCAGTGTGTGCAAACCTGGTCAAGAACTACAGGAAATGTATGATCTCTGTAATTGCAAACAAAGGTTTTTGTACCAAATATTAAGTTCTGCTTTTCTGATGTATCAAATACTTATGTCATGCAATAAAATGCAAATGAATTTGTTAAAAGTCATACAATATGATTTTCTGGATTTTTGTTTTAGATTCCGTCTCTCACAGTTGAAGTGCACCTATGATAAATATTACAGACTTCTACATGCTTTGTAAGTAGGAAAACCTGCAAAATCGGCAGTGTATCAAATACTTGTTCTCCCCACTGTAGGTGTTCCTTTTGTCCAGGTGGGAAAGGACAGTGTTGAGTGCAATAGAGATTGCATCATCTGTGGATCTGTTGGAACGGTATGCAAATTGGAGTGGGTCTAGGGTTTCTGGGATAATGGTGTTGATGTGAGCCAAGACCAGCCTTTTAAAGCACTTCATGACGACAGATGTGAGTGCTACGGGTCTGTAGTCATTTTGGGAGGTTACCTTAGTGTCCTTTGGCACAGGGACTATGGTGGTCTGCTTGAAACATGTTGGTATTGCAGACTCAGTCTGGGACAGGTTGAAAATGTCAGTGAAGACGCTTGCCAGTTGGTCAGCGCATGCTCGAAGTACAAGTCCTGTTCATCCGGCTGGCTCTGCGGCATTGACCTGTTTAAAGGTCTTACTCACATCGGTTATAGATAGAGTGATCACACAGTCATCCGGAACAGCTGATGCTCTCATGCATGTTTTAGTGTTACTTTCCTCGAAGAAAGCATAGAAGTAATTTAGCTCATCTGGTAGGTTTGTGTCACTGGGCAGCTCGCGGCTGTGCTTCCCTTCGTAGTCTGTAACAGTTTGCAATCCCTGCCACATCCGACGAGTGTCGGAGCCGGTGTGGTATGATTCAATCTTAGTACTGTATTTAAGCTTTGCCTGTTTGATGGTTCATCGGAGGGTATAGCGGGATTTCTTACAAGTTTCTTATAAGGTTAGAGTCCCGCTCCTTGAAAGAGGCAGCTCTATCCTTTAGCTCATGGCGGATGTTGCCTGCAATCCATGGCTTCTGGTTAGGGTATGTTCGTACGGTCATTGTGGAGGCAATGTCATTGATGCACTTATTGTTGAAGCCAGTAGCAGATGTGGTATACTCCTCAATGCCATCTGAAGAATCTCAGAACATATTCTAGTCTGTGCTAGCAAAACAGTCTTGTAGCTTAGCAACTGCTTCATCTGACCACTTTCATCTCACCATTTTCTTATTCACTTTTCTTATTGTTATAGCACACACAGTAGGTTGAAATGTATTTACAGTGTAGTGATTGGTTTGTAATACTGTTGCTGCTCCACTATCATAGCAGCCTCATTCCGGATGCCTTTACTAGAACATTCAACATTATCCGATAGACCTTGAGACATTAACTTTATTAATCTAATCTAACGAAACATGACAACATGTAAGGATGTATGATATCATCTTACACCCTCTCTCCTGACTCTCCCTCCTTCCCACTCTCTGTCTCTCCTGACTATCCCTTCATCCCTTTCTCTCTCCTGACTCTCCCTCCCTCCATCTCTCTCTCACTCCCTCCATCTCTCACTCCTGACTCTCCCCCCCTCCCTCCCTCCTGACTCTTCCTTCCCTCTCTCTCTCCTGACTCCCCCTTTCCTCCCTCCCTCCCCCTCTCTCTCCTGACTTAGTCTATATACTGACACCAATCAATATACGACACCATTCTGTATACATCTGGCCCTTCTTTGGAAACTGTTAACAATCCTCCAAACGAGCTTCAATGCCATACAACACTCCTTCCGGGCCTCCAACTGCTCTTAAATGCTAGTAAAACTAAATGCATGCTCTCCAACCGAAATGAATGCTCTTCAACCGATCACCCACTAGCATCACTACTCTGGAGGGTTCTGACTTCGAATATGTGGACAGCTATAAATGCTTAGGTGTCTGGCTAGATTGTAAACTCTCCTTCCAGACTGTCACAGCCGTCAAAAGAACTGGACCAAAGCGCAGCGTGGTGAGCGTACATTTTTCCTTTATTTAAAATGACGCCAACAAAACAATAACCCATACAAAACGACCATGAAGCTTAAGGGCTATAGTGCCACAAACAAAGACAACTTCCCACACAGAAAGGAGGGAAAAGAGCTACCTAAGTATGGTTCCCAATCAGAGACAACGATAGACAGCTGTCCCTGATTGAGAACCATACCCGGCCAAAACAAAGAAATACCATCACATAGAAAATAGAACATAGAATGCCCACCCAAATCACACCCTGACCAAACCCTAAATAGAGACATAAAAAGCTCTAAGGTCAGGGCGTGACCTTAAGCATCTCCAATCCAAAATTAAATCTAGAATCGGCTTCGTATTTCGCAACAAAGCCTCCTTCACTCATGCCAGACATACCCTCGTAAAACTGACTATCCTACCGATCCTTGACATTGGCGATGCCATTTACAAAATAGCCTCCAACACTCTATTCAGCAAATTGGATAACGGTCTATCACAGTGCCATCAGTTTTGTCACCAAAGCCCCATATACTACCCACCACTGCGACCTGTAAGCTCTCGTTGGCTAGTCTTCACTACATATTCCTTGCCAAACCCACTGGATACATCTTTGCTAGGTAAAGCTCCGCCTTATCTCAGCTCACTGGTCACCATAGCAACACACCCCCGTAGCATGCGCTCCAGCAGGTATATTTCACCGGTGATCCCCAAAGCCAACACCTCATTTGGCCTTCCTTTCCTTCCATTTCTCTGCCTCCAATGACTGGAACGAATTGTAAAAATCAATGAAGTTGGAGACTTATATCACTCTTACCAACTTTAGCATCAGCTGTCAGAGCAGCTTACCGATCGCTGCAGCTGTACACAGCCCATCTGTACACCGCCCATCTGTAAATAGCCCATCTGTACACTGCCCATCTGTAAATAGCCCATCTGCTCTTTTGCTCACCAGTATTTCTACTTGCACATCCTCATCTGCACATCTATCCCTCCAGTGTTAATTGCTAAATTGTAATTACTTCGCCACTCTGGACGATTTATTGCCTTACCCCCTTACTTAATTTGCACACACTGTACATAGATTTTCTATTGTGCTATTGACTGTACGTTTGTTTATGTGTAACTCTGTGTTGTTGTTTTTGTCACACTGCTTTGCTTTATCTTGGCCAGGTCGCAATTGGAAATGAGAACTTGTTCTCAACTGGCCTACCTGGTTAAATAAAGGTGTTCTCAACTGGCCTACCTGGTTAAATAAAGGTGTTCTCAACTGGCCTACCTGGTTAAATAAAGGTGTTCTCAACTAGCCTACCTGGTTAAATAAAGGTGTTCTCAACTAGCCTACCTGGTTAAATAAAGGTGTTCTCAACTGGCCTACCTGGTTAAATAAAGGTGTTCTCAACTAGCCTACCTGGTTAAATAAAGGTGTTCTCAACTAGCCTACCTGGTTAAATAAAGGTGTTCTCAACTGGCCTACCTGGTTAAATAAAGGTGTTCTCAACTAGCCTACCTGGTTAAATAAAGGTGTTCTCAACTAGCCTACCTGGTTAAATAAAGGTGTTCTCAACTGGCCTACCTGGTTAAATAAAGGTGTTCTCAACTAGCCTACCTGGTTAAATAAAGGTGTTCTCAACTAGCCTACCTGGTTAAATAAAGGTGTTCTCAACTAGCCTACCTGGTTAAATAAAGGTGTTCTCAACTAGCCTACCTGGTTAAATAAAGGTGTTCTCAACTGGCCTACCTGGTTAAATAAAGGTGTTCTCAACTGGTCTACCTGGTTAAATAAAGGTGTTCTCAACTGGTCTACCTGGTTAAATAAAGGTGTTCTCAACTGGTCTACCTGGTTAAATAAAGGTGTTCTCAACTGGTCTACCTGGTTAAATAAAGGTGTTCTCAACTGGCCTACCTGGTTAAATAAAGGTGTTCTCAACTGGTCTACCTGGTTAAATAAAGGTGTTCTCAACTAGCCTACCTGGTTAAATAAAGGTGTTCTCAACTAGCCTACCTGGTTAAATAAAGGTGTTCTCAACTGGTCTACCTGGTTAAATAAAGGTGTTCTCAACTAGTCTACCTGGTTAAATAAAGGTGAAATCATTTATTTTTATTTTTATTAAAAGTAGAAGGTACAGTATATTGACTTATACAGTAGTGGGTGGTACAGTATATTGACTTATACAGTAGTGGGAGGTACAGTATATTGACTTATACAGTAGTGAGTGATACAGTATATTGACTTATACAGTAGTGGGAGGTACAGTATATTGACTTATACAGTAGTGGGTGGTACAATATATTGACTTATACAGTAGTGGGAGGTACAGTATATTGACTTATACAGTAGTGAGTGATACAGTATATTGACTTATACAGTAGTGGGAGGTACAGTATATTGACTTATACAGTAGTGGGAGGTACAGTATATTGACTTATACAGTAGTGGGAGGTACAATATATTGACTTATACAGTAGTGGGAGGTACAGTATATTGACTTATACAGTAGTGGGAGGTACAATATATTGACTTATACAGTAGTGGGTGGTACAATATATTGACTTATACAGTAGTGGGTGGTACAGTATATTGACTTATACAGTAGTGAGTGATACAGTATATTGACTTATACAGTAGTGGGAGGTACAATATATTGACTTATACAGTAGTGGGAGGTACAGTATATTGACTTATACAGTAGTGGGAGGTACAATATATTGACTTATACAGTAGTGGGAGGTACAGTATATTGACTTATACAGTAGTGGGAGGTACAATATATTGACTTATACAGTAGTGGGTGGTACAATATATTGACTTATACAGTAGTGGGTGGTACAGTATATTGACTTATACAGTAGTGAGTGATACAGTATATTGACTTATACAGTAGTGGGAGGTACAATATATTGACTTATACAGTAGTGGGAGGTACAGTATATTGACTTATACAGTAGTGGGAGGTACAATATATTGACTTATACAGTAGTGGGTGGTACAATATATTGACTTATACAGTAGTGGGTGGTACAATATATTGACTTATACAGTAGTGGGTGGTACAATATATTGACTTATACAGTAGTGGGTGGTACAATATATTGACTTATACAGTAGTGGGAGGTACAATATATTGACTTATACAGTAGTGGGTGGTACAATATATTGACTTATACAGTAGTGGGTGGTACAATATATTGACTTATACAGTAGTGGGTGGTACAATATATTGACTTATACAGTAGTGGGAGGTACAATATATTGACTTATACAGTAGTGGGTGGTACAATATATTGACTTATACAGTAGTGGGTGGTACAATATATTGACTTATACAGTAGTGGGTGGTACAATATATTGACTTATACAGTAGTGGGTGGTACAATATATTGACTTATACAGTAGTGGGTGGTACAATATATTGACTTATACAGTAGTGGGTGGTACAATATATTGACTTATACAGTAGTGGGTGGTACAATATATTGACTTATACAGTAGTGGGTGGTACAATATATTGACTTATACAGTAGTGGGTGGTACAATATATTGACTTATACAGTAGTGGGAGGTACAATATATTGACTTATACAGTAGTGGGTGGTACAATATATTGACTTATACAGTAGTGGGTGGTACAATATATTGACTTATACAGTAGTGGGTGGTACAATATATTGACTTATACAGTAGTGGGTGGTACAATATATTGACTTATACAGTAGTGAGTGATACAGTATATTGACTTATACAGTAGTGGGTGGTACAATATATTGACTTATACAGTAGTGGGAGGTACAATATATTGACTTATACAGTAGTGAGTGATACAGTATATTGACTTATACAGTAATGAGTGGTACAATATATTGACTTATACAGTATTAGGCTTTGCAGTATATTGACTTATACAGTAGTGGGTGGTACAGTGCATTGACTTATACAGTATTAGGCTTTACAGTATATTGACTTATACAGTAGTGAGTGGTACAATATATTGACTTATACAGTAGTGGGTGGTACAGTGCATATACAGTAGTGTCTGCGTTTCTCATAACAACCTCCAAAGATAACCGGTGGTGTCTTCTCCCCTCTCCCCTCTCTCTTCTCTCCCCTCTCTCTTCTCTCCACTCTCTCACATCTCCCCTCTCTCCCCTCTCCCATCTCTCCCAATCTCTCACATCTCCCCTCTCTCCCATCTCCCCTCTCTCCCCATCTCTCTTCTCTCCCCTCTCTCCCCTGTCCCCTCTCTCATCTCTCCCCTCTCTCTTCTCTCCTATCTCTCCCATCTCCCCGCTCCCCTCCTCTCCCCTCTCCAATCTCTCCCCATCTCTCTTCTCTCCCCTCTCTCCACTGTCCCCTCTCTCATCTCTCCCCTCTCTCTTCTCTCCTATCTCTCCCCATCTCTCTTCTCTCCCCTCTCTCCCCTCTCCCCTCTCCAATCTCTCCCCTCTCTCTTCTCTCCTATCTCTCCCATCTCCCCGCTCCCTCCTCTCCCCCTCTCCCCTCTCCAATCTCTCCCCTCTCTCTTCTCTCCTATCTCTCCCATCTCCCCGCTCCCTCCTCTCCCCTCTCCCCTCTCCAATCTCTCCCCTCTCTCTTCTCTCCTATCTCTCCCATCTCCCCTCTCCAATCTCTCCCCACTCTCTTTTCTTCCCTTTCTCCCCTCAATGTCCTCTCTCTTTTCTTCCTTCTCTCCAGCTCTCTCTCTCCTGACTCCCTCTCCATCCCTCTCCCTCCCTCCCTCCCTCCCTCCCTCCCTCCCTCCCTCCCTCCCTCCCTCCCTCCCTCCCTCCCTCCCTCCCTCCCTCCCTCCCTCCCTCCTCCCTCCCTCCCTCCCTCCCTCCCTCCCTCCCTCCCTCCCTCTCTTTCTTTTCTCTGATACTGTTTATGTAGACAACGTTTGGTGTAAGCATACCCAGCAACACACATGACATTAATAAATGAACAGGTCTCAGCTAAGCCTTTCTGCTGTTAGTCCCACAGTCGTTACAGAGCACCCCTTTAAAAAGCCCCGATCGGTCGCAGCATCAAACCAGGTCCTGCCTAATTACTACTCACACAGACTACAACTAAATAATGTATGTACAATGTGCTTACACAACCTGCAATAACCCCCTGAAAGACACAAGTGAATAGATACACAGAAACCTGCCCTGTCATCCCTGAAGTCGAGGTTAAAGTAGTAAGCATGTTACCTAAATCTTATCCAAAGAGAGCCGCGATGAGTAACCTGCCTGAGAACTAAAGGTCAACTGTCCTCTTCAACATGCAAGCTGAATTCAAAAATAGTCCATTTGAAATAAACATACATTTGGTAAACATAAATATTATAGTCAGTAGTAGGTACAGTATATTGACTTGTACAGTAGTAGGAGGTACAGTATATTGACTTATAGTGGGAGGTACGGTACACATACAGTATGCATTTCTCATAACAACCTCCATAGAAAATTGGTGGTGTGTATTGATCGTGTCTGCTCCCCTCTCTCTCATCTCCTCTCTCCCCTCTCTCTTCTAACCCCTCTATCACATCTCCCCTCTCTCCTCTCTCTCTCTTCTCTCCTCTCTCCCCTCCCCTCTATCCCATCTCCCCTCTCCCCTCTCTCTCTTCTCTCCTCTCTTCCTTCTCCCCTCTGCTCTCACTTCTCTCCTCTCTCTCCCATCTCCCCTCTCTCTTTTCTCCCTTCTCTCCCCTATCTCTCATCTCTCTCTCCTCTCACTCCCTCCCTCTATCTCCTATTTCCCCTCTCTCTCTCCTCTCCCTCTCCCCTCTCTCTTCTCTCCCCTCTTCTCTCCCTTCTTCTCTCCCATCTCCCCTCTCTGCCCTCTCTCTCCCCCTTTCTCCCTCCCCCTCCCCTCTCTCCCCTTTCTCTTCTCTCCCCCCTCTCTCTCTTCTCTCCCCCTCTCCCCTCTCTCCCCTCTCGTCTCTCCCCTCTCTCCAAACCCCTCTCTCCCCTCTCTTTCGTCTCCCTCTCCTCCCTCCCCTCTCCCCTCTCTCTCCCCTCTCTCCCTCTCTCCCCTATCTCCCCTCTCTTTTCTCTCCCCTCTCTCCCCTATCTCCCCTCTCTCTCCCCTCTCTCCAAACCCCTCTCTCCCCTCTCTTTCGTCTCCCCTCTCCTCCCTCCCCTCTCCCCTCTCTCTCCCCTCTCTCCCTCTCTCCCCTATCTCCCCTCTCTTTTCTCTCCCCTCTCTCCCCTATCTCCCCTCTCTTTTCTCTCCCCTCTCTCCAAACCCCTCTCTCCCCTCTCTTTCGTCTCCCCTCTCCTCCCTCCCCTCTCCCCTCTCTCTCCCCTCTCTCCCTCTCTCCCCTATCTCCCCTCTCTTTTCTCTCCCCTCTCTGCCCTATCTCCCCTCTCTTTTCTCTCCCCTCTCTCCCCTATCTCCCCTCTCTTTTCTCTCCCCTCTCCCCTCTCTCTCCCCTCTCTCCCTCTCTCCCCTATCTCCCCTCTCCCCTATCTCCCCTCTCTCTCCCCTCTCCCCTCTCTCCCCTATCTCCCCTCTCTCCCCTATCTCCCTCTCTCTCCCCTCTCCCCTCTCTCCCCTATCTCCCTTCTCTCTCCCCTATCTCCCCTCTCCTCCCTCCCCTCTCCCCTCTCTTTTCTCTCCCCTCTCTCCCCTATCTCCCCTCTCTTTTCTCTCCCCTCTCTCCCCTATCTCCCCTCTCTTTTCTCTCCCCTCTCTCCAAACCCCTCTCTCCCCTCTCTTTCGTCTCCCCTCTCCTCCCTCCCCTCTCCCCTCTCTCTCCCCTCTCTCCCTCTCTCCCCTATCTCCCCTCTCTTTTCTCTCCCCTCTCTGCCCTATCTCCCCTCTCTTTTCTCTCCCCTCTCTCCCCTATCTCCCCTCTCTTTCTCTCCCCTCTCCCCTCTCTCTCCCCTCTCTCCCTCTCTCCCCTATCTCCCCTCTCCCCTATCTCCCCTCTCTCTCCCCTCTCCCCTCTCTCCCCTATCTCCCCTCTCTCCCCTATCTCCCCTCTCTCTCCCCTCTCCCCTCTCTCCCCTATCTCCCTTCTCTCTCCCCTATCTCCCCTCTCCTCCCTCCCCTCTCCCCTCTCTTTTCTCTCCCCTCTCTCCCCTATCTCCCCTCTCTTTTCTCTCCCCTCTCTCCCCTATCTCCCCTTACTCTCCCCTCTCTCCAAACCCCTCTCTCCCCTCTCTTTCGTCTCCCCTCTCCTCCCTCCCCTCTCCCCTCTCTCTCCCCTCTCTCCCTCTCTCCCCTATCTCCCCTCTCTTTTCTCTCCCCTATCTCCCCTCTCTTTTCTCTCCCCTCTCTCCCCTCTCTCTCTCCCCTCTCTCTCTCCCCTCTCTCCCTTTAATATCCCGGGTGTGGGCTTCATTCAGTTGCATACACTCCTAACATTGTGGAAAGTTACCTTGCAGAGCCGTGCCTCTGCCTGGCTACCGTCAGCAGCACATCTATTCACGTCACGCTCCTCCAGTGACCACCCAGTGTATGTTTGTGTGTGTACCACAGGTCTCCCAAAATAACCCTGAGTGGAGAATCACTGTATAGAAAAGAGCTCCAGGAGCCATACACACCTGTGACTCATGGCCAGTGGACATCAAGAGTTACTTGAAGCAAAGTGACACTCCGTGGGTTGAGTCTAAAATGCCCCTGTGGTACGAGCTGCTTCCCTCTGTGCTGCATAGCCCTACCTGACGAGGTAAAGGTCAACATAATCACGCTTCTCTGAAACGTTCACAGTACTTTGCATTTGGTCAATATAAGGATAGCAGTATATTGGAAGTGATATGGAGCTGTCTGGGGAAAGAAAGAATAAGAGCATTTACAAGAAATTAAATTCTCCATGAGTGTAATGTCTCTTTGCAAAAGCTCCAACCAATTTAGCAGAGTTGTCACATGGTGTATTATTTGGTTATTATTATAATTTTCTAGCTTAAATGGGCCTCATGATTGAACACGTTTAGTTCTAGCTCTGCATCCATATCAGCCCTGTGTCTGTGTTCACTCTGTGTCTGTGTTTACCGTGTGTCTGTGTTCACCATGTGTCTGTGTTCACTGTATGTCTGTGTTCACCCTCTGTCTGTGTTCACTCTGTCTGTGTTCTCCATGTGTCTGTGTTCACTGTGTGTCTGTGTTCACTATGTCAATTGAGCTGTTGGATGAATGAAGTACCTACACTGTCTGTCAGGGGAAGTAAGCAACAACAAACACCTTCTAACCCTCTAATGTTAATTTTATTATATTTACATGATAGTTAGACCGTAACACAGGAGATAACACACCACACGTGTAGGATTAGTAAACTCACTCAACTCCAAAGGCTAGTCCTTCATAATTAAAGCATTGTATATCTTCTGCATACATTACCAATATACCTTCCAGCCAACCTGTGCACATGGACTGCCAACACACGTATCTAGTATTTACTGTAGCAGCTGGCTGTAGCAGATAGGAGTATAGAACATGGATTCAAACAGTAATACTGTGCAGTGTAGATGAAGAACCAAGTGTAAGTCATTCATGAGAAAAAATACAGACCTTCACTTCAGTCAATTGCTTGGGCAATCACTATCTCCAAAAATGCATAGATATGCAGCATACAAAAAACATGAAAGAACACAGACTGACTGGACCATGTGTGTCTCAGTCTTTTCTTCAACGCCCTGCGAAGCCCTTCCTCTCTCTCTCTCTCTCTCTCTCTCTCTCTCTCTGTCTCTCTCGTCTCCCTCTCTCTCCTCTCTCTCTCTCTCTCTCCTCTCTCTCTCTCTCTCTCTCTCTCTCTCTCCTCTGTCTCTCTCTCTCTCTCTCACTCTTCTCTCCCCCCTCTCTCTCTTCTCTCCCCCTCTCCCCTCTCTCCCCTCTCGTCTCTCCCCCTCTCTCCAAACCCCTCTCTCCCCTCTCTTTCGTCTCCCCTCTCCTCCCTCCCCTCTCCCCTCTCTCTCCCCTCTCTCCCTCTCTCCCCTATCTCCCCTCTCTTTTTCTCTCCCCTCTCTCCCCTATCTCCCCTTACTCTCCCCTCTCTCCAAACCCCTCTCTCCCCTCTCTTTCGTCTCCCCTCTCCTCCCTCCCCTCTCCCCTCTCTCTCCCCTCTCTCCCTCTCTCCCCTATCTCCCCTCTCTTTTCTCTCCCCTATCTCCCCTCTCTTTTCTCTCCCCTCTCTCCCCTCTCTCTCTCCCCTCTCTCTCTCCCCTCTCTCCCTTTAATATCCCGGGTGTGGGCTTCATTCAGTTGCATACACTCCTAACATTGTGGAAAGTTACCTTGCAGAGCCGTGCCTCTGCCTGGCTACCGTCAGCAGCACATCTATTCACGTCACGCTCCTCCAGTGACCACCCAGTGTATGTTTGTGTGTGTACCACAGGTCTCCCAAAATAACCCTGAGTGGAGAATCACTGTATAGAAAAGAGCTCCAGGAGCCATACACACCTGTGACTCATGGCCAGTGGACATCAAGAGTTACTTGAAGCAAAGTGACACTCCGTGGGTTGAGTCTAAAATGCCCCTGTGGTACGAGCTGCTTCCCTCTGTGCTGCATAGCCCTACCTGACGAGGTAAAGGTCAACATAATCACGCTTCTCTGAAACGTTCACAGTACTTTGCATTTGGTCAATATAAGGATAGCAGTATATTGGAAGTGATATGGAGCTGTCTGGGGAAAGAAAGAATAAGAGCATTTACAAGAAATTAAATTCTCCATGAGTGTAATGTCTCTTTGCAAAAGCTCCAACCAATTTAGCAGAGTTGTCACATGGTGTATTATTTGGTTATTATTATAATTTTCTAGCTTAAATGGGCCTCATGATTGAACACGTTTAGTTCTAGCTCTGCATCCATATCAGCCCTGTGTCTGTGTTCACTCTGTGTCTGTGTTTACCGTGTGTCTGTGTTCACCATGTGTCTGTGTTCACTGTATGTCTGTGTTCACCCTCTGTCTGTGTTCACTCTGTCTGTGTTCTCCATGTGTCTGTGTTCACTGTGTGTCTGTGTTCACTATGTCAATTGAGCTGTTGGATGAATGAAGTACCTACACTGTCTGTCAGGGGGAAGTAAGCAACAACAAACACCTTCTAACCTTCTAATGNTACCTTGCAGAGCCGTGCCTCTGCCTGGCTACCGTCAGCAGCACCTCTATTCACGTCACGCTCCTCCAGTGACCACCCAGTGTATGTTTAGTTGTTGTGTACCACAGGTCTCCCAAAATTAACTCTCGAGTGGAGAATCACTGTACTAGAAAAGAGCTCCAGGAGCCATACACACCGTGTGACTCATGGCCAGTGGACATAAAGAGTTACTTGAAGCAATAGTGACAGCTCCGTGGGTTGAGTCATAAAATGCCACTTGTGGTACGAGCTGCTTCCCTCTGTGCTGCATAGCCCTACCCTGACGAGCGGGTAAAGGTCAACATAATCACGCTCTCTTGAAACGTTCACAGTACTTTGCATTTGGTCAATATAAGGATAGCAGTATATGGAAGTGATATGGAGCTGTCTGGGGAAAGAAAGAATAAGAGCATTTACAAGAAATTAAATCTCCATGAGTGTAATGTCTCTTTGCAAAAGCTCCAACCAATTTAGCAGAGTTGTCACATGGTGTATTATTTGGTTATTATTATAATTTTCTAGCTTAAATGGGCCTCATGATTGAACACGGTTTAGTTCTAGCTCTGCATCCATATCAGCCCTGTGTCTGTGTTAACTCTGTGTCTGTGTTTACCGTGTGTCTGATCTGTTCACCATGTGTCTGTGTTCACTGTATGTCTGTGTTCACCCTCTGTCTGTGTTCACTCTGTCTGTGTTCTCCATGTGTCTGTGTTCACTGTGTGTCTGTGTTCACTATGTCAATTGAGCTGTTGGATGAATGAAGTACCTACACTGTCTGTCAGGGGAAGTAAGCAACAACAAACACCCTTCTAACCTTCTAATGTTAATTTTATTATATTTACATGATAGTTAGACCGTAACACAGGAGATAACACACCACACGTGTAGGATTAGTAAACTCACTCAACTCCAAAGGCTAGTCCTTCATAATTAAAGCATTGTATATCTTCTGCATACATTACCAATATACCTTCCAGCCAACCTGTGCACATGGACTGCCAACACACGTATCTAGTATTTACTGTAGCAGCTGGCTGTAGCAGATAGGAGTATAGAACATGGATTCAAACAGTAATACTGTTGCAGTGTAGATGAAGAACCAAGTGTAAGTCATTCATGAGAAAAAAATACAGACCTTCACTTCAGTCAATTGCTTGGGCAATCACTATCTCCAAAAATGCATAGATATGCAGCATACAAAAAACATGAAAGAACCCACAGACTGACTGGACCATGTGTGTCTCATCTTTTCTTTCAACGCCCCTGCGAAAAGCCCTTCCTCTCTCTCTCTCTCTTCTCTCCTCTCTCTCTTTTGTTCTCTCTCTCCTCTCCCTTCTCCTCTCTACTCTCTCTTCCTCTCTCTCTCTCTCTCTCTCTCTCTCTCTCTGTCTCTCTCACTCTCCTCTCCACTCTCTATACCTGCTCTTGTCTCCTATCTCTCTCTCTTCTCTCTGTCTCTCTCTCTCTGTCTCTCTCTCTCTTCTCCCTCCTCTCCTCGCTCTCTACTCTCATCTCTGTCTCTCTCTTCTCTCTGTCTCTCTCTCTCTCTCTCTCACTCTCTCTCCTCTGTCTCTCTCTCTCTCTCTCTCTGTCTCTCTCTCTCTCTGTCTCTCTCTCTCTCTGTCTCTGTCTCTCTCTCTCTCTCTCTCTCACTCTCTCTCCCTCTGTCTCTCTCCCTCTCTCTCTCGCTCTCTCTCTCTCTCTCTCTCTCTCTCTCTCTCTCCCTCCATCCCATGGGCTCTCCACTGTCCGTCCCCGTGGTTTATTGATGTCTCAAACTTTTTACTCAAACATCAGATGTTGTGATGTGATGGGTAAACACAGAAACAACTTCTATTTCTGTGATGGGATCAAATGCCTGCAGCAATGTCACTCCCTTCCTCATCTCATCCATCACTACTGTGGATGGAAGATGTCTCCTCTCCTCTCCTCCTGAATACATTATACTGTATGTGAATATATAAACCAACCTGTCTCTGAAAAGGGTTGTTTTATTTATTCACGTCAGACCGAAGAGAGGATGAGAGAAATGCTGTCTGAGTCAGTGGCGATGCTGTCTGAGCCAGTGGCGATGCTGTCTGAGGCAGTGTTGATGCGTCACGAGGGGCAGGTAATATCCAGGAGATGTGGATGCAATTCTGTTTTTTCATGTCACAATAATATATCATATCAGTTAGCAGACAATATAATTATCTTGAGCTAATAAAGCATACGTAGTCGTTTTCCCATTGTGTTCTTGTTTTGGTACATTGTCATTGAGTAACGCAGCTCAAAAAATGCAGCTGTTTCAGCCTAACTTGGTGCTTTCTGAGGCAGACATAAAAATTACAGAGCGTAGGCATCGTTGATCTTCTCTGGTCACGCGTGATTGGCTCAGGGTGATGTCACTCATGGGGACAGTACGTCACCTCAACACCTGTTGGGAGAGCTAGCCAGCAAAATGACAGCAATGTGTTCCATTGATTTACAGTAGATTTCAACTAGCTTAGCTACAGTATCACTGTAGCCAGTGTAGTGTACTGGTTTCAATACATATGAGCTTTGTTGATTGAGTTTGCCCCACCAATATTTTCATGTTACAATCACGAGTGATAGAGAGACAATTTGAAAGAGAAAGAGAGAGAGGAAGTAAGACAGAAGAGAGAGAAAGAAAGAGAGGAGAGAGAGAATTTGAAAGAGAAAGAGAGAGAGGAAGAAAGAGAAGAGAGAGAGAGAGAATATGAAAGAGAAAGAGAATGAAAGAGAGAAGAGAAGAAAGAGAGAGAGAATTGAGGCATCACTTCTAAAATACAATTTCATAATGTTATTAGGTCTGCTTTGTTTTTAATGTGTGTCATACTCTTCAGCTGGTTTTGGAGAACTATGTGCCGCAACGTTGCTGGGCAGATTTCCATGCAATTTGTGTTCTGCTTAAAGATGATCCCTCTCTTGTCCAGACTGACTGCGGAAAAACAATGTTAGCGACGAGATGGAAGCTTCCTCATAAGCTCTGCATAATTCAATGGCTACAACATTTTTAGGTCCTTTCACTGGAACTCTCCAATTGCTTGTGTGAACGGCACCAAGGAAACCACATTAGACACATTCAACAGAGTAGTCAAAAAGGTCAAAAGCTTATTATGAGTTTACAGTATGTCATCTAACCAAGTTTACATTCATGAATTGTATTTCCTCTATATGTGTTTCAATAAATGTGTAACGGCATTCTTCCTCCTCTTCCGAGGAGGAGTAGCGAGAAGGATCGGAGGACCAATGCGCAGCGTGGTAAGTGTCCATAACGTTTATTTTAAGACATAAACTGAACACTATGAAATGCAAAACAATAAATGTGAATGAAACAGAAACAGTACCGTGTGGCAACAAACACTCACACGGAAACAAACACCCACCAACCAAAAGTGAAACCCAGGCTACCTAAGTATGATTCTCAATCAGAGACAACTAACGACACCTGCCTCTGATTGAGAACCATACTAGGCTGAACTCAAAACCCCAACATAGAAAAACACACATAGACTGCCCACCCCAACTCACGCCCTGACCATACTAAATAAAGACAAAACAAAGGAAATAAAGGTCAGAACGTGACAATATGCATGCTAACTTTTACACGTTTCCCTCAAACAAATGTACAAACATAAGATGAGTTGTCCATGCTGTGTTTTGTATAGATATACAGCGGTATGTCCACAACATGAGCCCGTGGGGGGAGGGGGGATGGAGGTGAGGGGAGGGAGGGAGGTTTAGGTATTTAGGTATTTTAATAGGATCCCCATTAGCTGTTGCAAAAGCATCAGTTACTCTTCCTGGGGTTCACACAAAACATAAAACATGACGTAATACATTAACATTAATAGACAAGAACAGCTTAAGGACAGAACTACATACAGTTAAAGGCACAGCCTACACATCAATACATACACTCAAACTATCTAGGTCAAATAGGGGAGAGGCGTTGTGCCGCGAGGTGTTGCTTTATCTGTTGTTTGAAACCAGGTTTGCTGTTAATTTGAGCAATATGAGATGGAAGGAAGTTCTATGCAATAAGGGCTCTATATAATACTGTAAGCTTTCTTGAATTTGTTCTGGATTTGGGGACTGTGAAAAGACCCCTGGTGGCATGTCTGGTGGGGTAAGTGTGTGTGTTAGAGCTGTGTGTAAGTTGACTACGCAAAAAATTTAGGATTTTCAACACATTAATGTTTATTATAAAAATAAGAAGTGATACAGTCAGTCTCTCCTCAACTCTTAGCCAAGAGAGACTGGAATGCATAGTACTTATATCAGCCCTCTGATTACAATGATGAGCAAGATGTGCTGCTCTGTCCATGACTGGACAATAATCAAGATTAGACAAAACTAGGGCCTGTAGGACTTGCTTTTTGGAGTGTGGTGTCAACAAAGCAGAGCATCTCTTTATTACGGACAGACCTCTCCCCATCTTTACAACCATTGAATCTATATGTTTTGACCATGACAGTTTACAATCTAAGGTAACGTCAAGTAATTTAGTCTCCTCAACTTGTTCAACAGCCACACCATTCATTACCAGATCCAGCTGAGGTCTAGAACTTAGGGAATGATTTGTACCAAATACTATGCTCTTAGTTTTAGAGATGTTCAGGACCAGTTTATTACTGGCCACCCATTCCAAAACAGACTGCAACTCTTTGTTAATGGTTTCGGTGTATTCATTAGCTGTAGTTGCGGATGCGTATATGGTTGAATCTCAACATACGCTTTGTTTAATGCAAGTGGGAGGTCATTGGTATAAATAGAAAAGAGTAGAGGGTCTAGAGAGCTACCTTGCAGTACACCACACTTTACATGTTTGACACCAGAGAAGCTTCCATTAAAGAAAACTCTTTGAGTTCCATTAGATAGATAGCTCTGAATCCACGATATGGTCGAAAAGCCATAACACATACAGTGGGGCAAAAAAGTATTTAGTCAGCAACCAATTGTGCAAGTTCTCCCACTTAAAAAGATGAGAGAGGCCTGTAATTTGCATCATAGGTACACTTCAACTAAAATCCAGAAAATCACATTGTAGAATTATTTATTTATTTATTATTACATTATGGTCAATAATATCAAAGGCTGTGCTGAAATCTAGTAGTACATCTCCCACAATCTTCTTATTATCAATTTCTTTCAACCAATCATCAGTTATTTGTCTCAGTTTGTGCAGTACTTGTTCAGTGCAATAGAACTCTCTGTTTTTGTGAAATATCCATCACTGTCCTCAATGGTTCTCCCGTTGGCTTTGGTCTTTGTCATGGTACCTAGCAACCTAGGTTACGCTGTTACTCCTTGCAGTTCCAGACAGGGCAGGTCTCAGGGAAGATTGAAAACAACAAACAGCAGGGATCTAGACAGCCACAAACCCGGGACAATCCATGGTCCCAGCCACAATGACTATCCACTTCAAGCCCTCAAGAAAACCCCACTAGCTTGATATGCAGATTGCTAGCAGTTAGGCTAGCTGCAATGCAAATAGCTCCTCAGACCTGTCCATGGTCGGCAGGATCACTGGACAGAGGGATCCAAACTAAAAAGTTAGCTAGCTACTAAGAACTTTCCAATACATCTTCAAAACAACAAACTTTTCTAAACAACAAAACAAGCTCTTCCTTGTTCCGCGTTCAACAGGAAGTGACGTCTGTTAGCTAGACAGAGAGGGGGGAGAGAGGTGGGGAGAAAGGGAGGGAGGAGGGGAGAGGGAGGGAGGGGGAGTAGGAATGTGTGGTATCTCCAGAGAAGGGGGAAGGATAAGGGAGATGGGAGATGGAACAGACCAGACAACTATCAACTTTTTAATGGAGTCGATGTCCAAGAGGACATCTATTTAGCATAGTGTAAAAAATCAGCATCAAAAAACATCTGTTTAAGATAAAGACATAATTTTTTTGCATGGGCATTCAGCATCTGTGGTGGAAGGTGGCAGAGCTACAGCTGTGTTTGTCAGACCAGGAGACATTCCATAAATCGGTCGTCTCACAAAAACATTTTGAGCTACAAACTAATATGAACCCATCATTGAAAGATGAGACTCTCACGTACACGTCTCGTCACGCCTCACAAGAGTCAGCTGAAGTCGGTACCGCCAATGTGTAATGCCTGTCTGGGATCTGAACCTCTCAGAAGGAAAATCACCAAAAATCATCCACAAAAGATGCTCCCTATCCTAAGTGTCCAACTTTCTTATTGTTCCTGATCTGAATGGACTGGTCAGAAAGTGACTGATCTGAATGGACTGGTCAGGAAGTGACTTATCTGAGTGTACTGGTCAGGATGTGAGTGATCTCAATGGACTGGTCAGGAAGTGACTTATCTGAACAGACTGGTCAGGAAGTGACTTATCTGAACGGACTGGTCAGGAAGTGACTTATCTGAACGGACTGGTCAGGAAGTGACTTATCTGACCGGACTGGTCAGGAAGTGACTTATCTGAATGGACTGGTCAGGATGTGAGTGATCTCAATGGACTGGTCAGGAAGTGACTTATCTGAACGGACTGGTCAGGAAGTGACTTATCTGAACGGACTGGTCAGGAAGTGACTGATCTGAACGGACTGGTCAGGAAGTGACTTATCTGACCGGACTGGTCAGGAAGTGACTTATCTGAATGGACTGGTCAGGATGTGAGTGATCTCAATGGACTGGTCAGGAAGTGACTTATCTGAACGGACTGGTCAGGAAGTGAATTATCTGAACGGACTGGTCAGGAAGTGACTTATCTGACCGGACTGGTCAGGTAGTGACTTATCTGACCGGACTGGTCAGGAAGTGACTTATCTGAACGGACTGGTCAGGAAGTGACTTATCTGAACGGACTGGTCAGGAAGTGACTGATCTGAACGGACTGGTCAGGAAGTGACTTATCTGACCGGACTGGTCAGGAAGTGACTTATCTGAATGGACTGGTCAGGATGTGAGTGATCTCAATGGACTGGTCAGGAAGTGACTTATCTGAACGGACTGGTCAGGAAGTGACTTATCTGAACGGACTGGTCAGGATGTGACTGATCTGAATGGACTGGTCAGGAAGTGACTTATCTGAACGGACTGGTCAGGAGTGAATAATCTGAAATGACTGGTCAGGAAGTGACTTATCTCAACGGACTGGTCAGGAATTGACTTATGTGAACATACTGGTCAGGAAGTAACTGATCTGAATGGACTGGTCAGGAAGTAACTGATCTGAACGGACTGGTCAGGAATTGACTTATCTGAACGGACTGGTCAGGAATTGACTTTTGTGAACATACTGGTCAGGAAGTAACTGATCTGAACGGACTGGTCAGGAAGTAACTCATCTGAACGGACTGGTCAGGAAGTAACTCATCTGAACGGACTGGTCAGGAAGTAACTCATCTGAGTGGACTGGTCAGGAAGTGACTGATCTGAGCGGACTGGTCAGGAAGTGACTGATCTGAGCGGACTGGTCAGGAAGTGACTGATCTGAGCGGACTGGTCAGGAAGTGAATAATCTGAGTGGACTGGTCAGGAAGTGACTGATCTGAGCGGACTGGTCAGGAAGTGACTTATCTGAATGGACTGGTCAGGATGTGAGTGATCTCAATGGACTGGTCAGGAAGTGACTTATCTGAACGGACTGGTCAGGAAGTGACTTATCTTAACGGACTGGTCAGGAATTGACTTTTGTGAACATACTGGTCAGGAAGTAACTGATCTGAACGGACTGGTCAGGAAGTAACTCATCTGAACGGACTGGTCAGGAAGTAACTCATCTGAACGGACTGGTCAAGAAGTAACTCATCTGAACGGACTGGTCAGGAAGTAACTCATCTGAGTGGACTGGTCAGGAAGTGACTGATCTGAGCGGACTGGTCAGGAAGTGACTGATCTGAGCGGACTGGTCAGGAAGTGACTGATCTGAGCGGACTGGTCAGGAATTGACTTATGTGAACATACTGGTCAGGAAGTAACTGATCTGAACGGACTGGTCAGGAAGTAACTGATCTGAACGGACTGGTCAGGAATTGACTTATCTTAACGGACTGGTCAGGAATTGACTTTTGTGAACATACTGGTCAGGAAGTAACTGATCTGAACGGACTGGTCAGGAAGTAACTCATCTGAACGGACTGGTCAGGAAGTAACTCATCTGAACGGACTGGTCAGGAAGTAACCCATCTGAGTGGACTGGTCAGGAAGTGACTGATCTGAGCGGACTGGTCAGGAAGTGACTGATCTGAGCGGACTGGTCAGGAAGTGACTGATCTGAGCGGACTGGTCAGGAAGTGACTGATCTGAGTGGACTGGTCAGGAAGTGACTGATCTGAGCGGACTGGTCAGGAAGTGACTTATCTGAATGGACTGGTCAGGATGTGAGTGATCTCAATGGACTGGTCAGGAAGTGACTTATCTGAACGGACTGGTCAGGAAGTGACTTATCTGAACGGACTGGTCAGGATGTGACTGATCTGAATGGACTGGTCAGGAAGTGACTTATCTGAACGGACTGGTCAGGAGTGATTAATCTGAAATGACTGGTCAGGAAGTGACTTATCTCAACGGACTGGTCAGGAATTGACTTATGTGAACATACTGGTCAGGAAGTAACTGATCTGAACGGACTGGTCAGGAAGTAACTGATCTGAACGGACTGGTCAGGAATTGACTTATCTGAACGGACTGGTCAGGAATTGACTTTTGTGAACATACTGGTCAGGAAGTAACTGATCTGAACGGACTGGTCAGGAAGTAACTGATCTGAACGGACTGGTCAGGAAGTAACTCATCTGAACGGACTGGTCAGGAAGTAACTCATCTGAGTGGACTGGTCAGGAAGTGACTGATCTGAGCGGACTGGTCAGGAAGTGACTGATCTGAGCGGACTGGTCAGGAAGTGACTGATCTGAGCGGACTGGTCAGGAATTGACATATGTGAACATACTGGTCAGGAAGTAACTGATCTGAACGGACTGGTCAGGAAGTAACTGATCTGAACGGACTGGTCAGGAATTGACTTATCTTAACGGACTGGTCAGGAATTGACTTTTGTGAACATACTGGTCAGGAAGTAACTGATCTGAACGGACTGGTCAGGAAGTAACTCATCTGAACGGACTGGTCAGGAAGTAACTCATCTGAACGGACTGGTCAGGAAGTAAATCATCTGAGTGGACTGGTCAGGAAGTGACTGATCTGAGCGGACTGGTCAGGAAGTGACTGATCTGAGCGGACTGGTCAGGAAGTGACTGATCTGAGCGGACTGGTCAGGAAGGGATTTATCTGAACGGACTGGTCAGGAAGGGATTTATCTGAATGGACTGGTCAGGAAATGACTGATCTGAATGGACTGGTCAGGAAGTGACTTATCTGAATGGACTGGTCAGGATGTGAGTGATCTCAATGGACTGGTCAGGAAGTGACTTATCTGAACGGACTGGTCAGGAAGTGACTTATCTCAACGGACTGGTCAGGAAGTGACTTATCTCAACGGACTGGTCAGGAAGTGACTTATCTGAACGGACTGGTCAGGAAGTGACTTATCTGAACGGACTGGTCAGGAAGTGTATTATCTGAACGGACTGGTCAGGAAGTGACTTATGTCACGAACCGGCTCAAAGCCCGTAACAAAGGGAGACAACGTGGAGATAAGGAGTAACAAAATATATATTTATTAACTAAAGCAACTAAGGAAAATATACAATGGTGTGTGTAATCAGTAATCAGTAGTGTAAGTGAGTGTTTTGCATGCATGAATGTGATAATGCAGGGTGTTGAAAGGTGCCAAAGCAAACAAACAAAAGGCCACCAAGAACCACAACACAATCTACAAAGGTGTCTGCATGGAGAGAGTCTCCTCCATGAATGTGGAAGAGGTCTATTTATCCTGGGAGACACCTGGCCCAGGTGTTTCCCATAAAGCTGACGACCCTCCCAACTCCGCCCACCGGCATCCTAATAAGGAAACAAGAACAAAGACAGAATACGGCAGACAGAGTGGGAGGGTCGTCACACTTATCTGAACGGAATGGTCAGGATGTGACTTATCTGAATGGACTGGTCAGGAAGTGACTTATCTGAATGGACTGGTCAGGAAGTGACTTGTCTGAATGGACTGATCAGGAAGTGACTTGTCTGAATGGACTGGTCAGGAAGTGACTTATCTGAACGGACTGGTCAGGAAGTGACTTGTCTGAATGGACTGGTCAGGAAGTGACTTATCTGAACGGACTGGTCAGGAAGTGACTGATCTGAGCGGACTGGTCAGGAAGGGATTTATCTGAATGGACTGGTCAGGAAGGGATTTATCTGAATGGACTGGTCAGGAAGTGACTGATCTGAGCGGACTGGTCAGGAAGGGATTTATCTGAATGGACTGGTCAGGAAATGACTTTGCAGACTGTATGTGAGGGCTCATGCCTTGTCTCATGAATGATCTGATATGATCTCCCACCTCTGCTTTTTCAGTCCAGTCAGATCAGTGGATGGATGTGGGTTGAAGGATGAAGGATGAAGATTGTAGGATAATATTTAGACGTGGTTGTGTTGGTCTTGGCAGATAAACGGAACATCATGATACTCCATCTAAGCCTTTCACCATCTGGCAGGTAGCCTAGTGGTTAGAGCGGGTTGCAGGTAGCCTAGTGGTTAGAACGTTGGACTAGTAACCGAAAGGTTGCAAAATCGAATCTCTGAGCTGACATGGTAAAAATCTGTCATTTTGCCCCTGAACAAGGCAGTTAGCCCACTGTTCCTAGGATGTTGTTGAAAATAAGTAATTGTTCTTAACTGACTGGTCTAGGTAAATAAAATACATCTGTGTTCATTGAGAAAGGAAAGATGATGCTTTTCAACATTTCTGAGACAAAACCAGAGGATCTTTATTATTAGCCAAAGTTAGCTATTTTTGGGGTTTACAGGGAATGAACGTCTGCTTTGGTCTCTGGTTTGTATAGTTGACTTGACGGTCAGGATATGTCCCAGCCTGTTTCGTTCTGCCCCCTTGCCCTTTAAAGCAAAACACATCTCTTACAACAGCGCTGTTCGAGCCCTCCTCATTGCACTCCTTGTTATACCGCTGCTTGGGGCCAATAAAGAGGGAAACATAATAAAATAAATCAATACAAAAATGATTTTATACCGAAGTTACTGAATGGGCGCCCAAGACCCTGATATAATTTTTTTTTGTCTGTCTTCTCCAGCCTGATGGACAGCAAGAAACATGTAGGACGTTGAGCAATAATGAAATGTCTAATCAAGGCTGTGTGTGATTGTTATGCATCCTACATGCAGCCACAGCGGAGGATCATCAGGCTCTCAGTGTGTCAGCCGTAGCCTGTAGCTAAAGATAGCAGTTTTCATCAAGAGATGAAATGAGGTTTGGAAAAATGAGAGAAAAATCCAAATGGCCTGGAGATAAAAATGACGTGCTTGTTGTTCACAGAAATGGCACTCTGGCCACTGGAATAAAGAAAAAACACACACATACTGTTGAGGCACCTTTATCGGTGTTGTTAGCCACAAATGCACCAATGCGATGGGCTATATTTATCACTAATGAGATAAATAATGCTGCTATTTGTCCTGAGCCCGAGGTGCCACGTCAAGCCAGAGCGATGAAGATTTCAAGGTGTAACAACATAACAACATGAGCCCTGTAATGATGGGAGCAAAAGGTCCAACAAAGATACATTGACCAACTAGAGTCTGCCTGACTGACTGCCTCCCTCCCACCCTGCCTTCCTATCTGCCTCTCTCCCACCCTGCCTTCATGACTGCCTGCCTCCCACCCTGCCTTCATGACTGCCTCCCTCCCACCCTGCCTTCATGACAGCCTCCCTCCCACCCTGCCTTTCTGACAGCCTCCCTCCCACCCTGCCTTCCTATCTGCCTCCCTCCCACCCTGCCTTCATGACAGCCTCCCTCCCACCCTGCATTCATGACTGCCTCCCTCTCACCCTGCCTTCATGACAGCCTCCCTCCCACCCTGCCTTCATGACAGCCTCCCTCCCACCCTGCCTTCATGACTGCCTCCCTCCCACCCTGCCTTCATGACAGCCTGCCTCCCACCCTGCCTTCATGACTGCCTCCCTCCCACCCTGCCTTTCTGACAGCCTCCCTCCCACCCTGCCTTCATGACTGCCTCCCTCCCACCCTGCCTTCATGACAGCCTCCCTCCCACCCTGCCTTCATGACAGCCTGCCTCCCACCCTGCCTTCATGACAGCCTCCCTCCCACCCTGCCTTCATGACTGCCTCCCTCCCACCCTGCCTTCATGACAGCCTGCCTCCCACCCTGCCTTCATGACTGCCTCCCTCCCACCCTGCCTTCATGACAGCCTCCCTCCCACCCTGCCTTCATGACAGCCTCCCTCCCACCCTGCCTTCATGACTGCCTCCCTCCCACCCTGCCTTCATGACAGCCTGCCTCCCACCCTGCCTTCATGACTGCCTCCCTCCCACCCTGCCTTCATGACAGCCTCCCTCCCACCCTGCCTTCATGACAGCCTCCCTCCCACCCTGCCTTCATGACTGCCTCCCTCCCACCCTGCCTTCATGACAGCCTGCCTCCCACCCTGCCTTCATGACAGCCTCCCTCCCACCCTGCCTTCATGACTGCCTCCCTCTCACCCTGCCTTCATGACAGCCTCCCTCCCACCCTGCCTTCATGACTGCCTCCCTCTCACCCTGCCTTCATGACAGCCTCCCTCCCACCCTGCCTTCATGACAGCCTCCCTCCCACCCTGCCTTCATGACTGCCTCCCTCCCACCCTGCCTTCATGACAGCCTGCCTCCCACCCTGCCTTCATGACTGCCTCCCTCCCACCCTGCCTTTCTGACAGCCTCCCTCCCACCCTGCCTTCATGACTGCCTCCCTCCCACCCTGCCTTCATGACAGCCTCCCTCCCACCCTGTCTTCATGACAGCCTGCCTCCCACCCTGCCTTCATGACAGCCTCCCTCCCACCCTGCCTTCATGACTGCCTCCCTCCCACCCTGCCTTCATGACAGCCTGCCTCCCACCCTGCCTTCATGACTGCCTCCCTCCCACCCTGCCTTCATGACAGCCTCCCTCCCACCCTGCCTTCATGACAGCCTCCCTCCCACCCTGCCTTCATGACTGCCTCCCTCCCACCCTGCCTTCATGACAGCCTGCCTCCCACCCTGCCTTCATGACTGCCTCCCTCCCACCCTGCCTTTCTGACAGCCTCCCTCCCACCCTGCCTTCCTATCTGCCTCCCTCCCACCCTGCCTTCATGACAGCCTCCCTCCCACCCTGCCTTCATGACTGCCTCCCTCTCACCCTGCCTTCATGACAGCCTCCCTCCCACCCTGCCTTCATGACAGCCTCCCTCCCACCCTGCCTTCATGACTGCCTCCCTCCCACCCTGCCTTCATGACAGCCTGCCTCCCACCCTGCCTTCATGACTGCCTCCCTCCCACCCTGCCTTTCTGACAGCCTCCCTCCCACCCTGCCTTCATGACTGTCTCCCTCCCACCCTGCCTTCATGACAGCCTCCCTCCCACCCTGCCTTCATGACAGCCTGCCTCCCACCCTGCCTTCATGACAGCCTCCCTCCCACCCTGCCTTCATGACTGCCTCCCTCCCACCCTGCCTTCATGACAGCCTGCCTCCCACCCTGCCTTCATGACTGCCTCCCTCCCACCCTGCCTTCATGACAGCCTCCCTCCCACCCTGCCTTCATGACAGCCTCCCTCCCACCCTGCCTTCATGACTGCCTCCCTCCCACCCTGCCTTCATGACAGCCTGCCTCCCACCCTGCCTTCATGACTGCCTCCCTCCCACCCTGCCTTTCTGACAGCCTGCCTCCCACCCTGCCTTCCTATCTGCCTCCCTCCCACCCTGCCTTCATGACAGCCTCCCTCCCACCCTGCCTTCATGACAGCCTGCCTCCCACCCTGCCTTCCTATCTGCCTCCCTCCCACCCTGCCTTCATGACTGCCTCCCTCCCACCCTGCCTTTCTGACAGCCTGCCTCCCACCCTGCCTTCCTATCTGCCTCCCTCCCACCCTGCCTTTCTGACTGCCTCCCTCCCACCCTGCCTTCATGACTGCCTCCCTCCCACCCTGCCTTCATGACTGCCTCCCTCCCACCCTGCCTTCATGACAGCCTCCCTCCCACCCTGCCTTCATGACTGCCTCCCTCCCACCCTGCCTTCATGACAGCCTGCCTCCCACCCTGCCTTTCTGACTGCCTCCCTCCCACCCTGCCTTTCTGACTGCCTGCCTCCCACCCTGCCTTTCTGACTGCCTGCCTCCCACCCTGCCTTCATGACAGCCTGCCTCCCACCCTGCCTTTCTGACTGCCTCCCTCCCACCCTGCCTTTCTGACTGCCTGCCTCCCACCCTGCCTTTCTGACTGCCTGTCTCCCACCCTGCCTTTCTGACTGCCTGCCTCCCACCCTGCCTTTCTGACTGCCTGCCTCCCACCCTGCCTTTCTGACTGCATGCCTGCCTGACGCACACAGTGAGATGCTTGGTCTTTAGAGAACTAGAAACTGTTCACTTCTTTTCCTTGCAGTTTTTCCCTAGCAACTGCTGAATACAACTCTCTGTACAATTACCGACATATGATTAATTGAAACCCTAATTACATGAATGCCTCATTATGAAACAGCTTATGGTAGGTAGCACCATAACAGTGGGCTCTCAGTGAGAGTCTGGCAGGGATCCGTCAGCAATGTGTTAACATCTATCATCATAATGGGGGAGGCGTCAGTCATTTGGGATTATATGCCCTTAAAGTCAGCCCAATTTAGATTTTAAAGTAGGACATTTAGTGTAATGTCACATTTCTGGAATTCAAATTGAAATGCAATGGAGATCAAATTGCAATATTGTACATCAATATTTGAAGAAAAAAAATCTAAAATCTATCGCACCTTTTCTCTTCCATATTTAAATCAAATGAGTGGAAACTGCTATGAACGAGAGTACAAACCAGAATCAAATCCCCTTTGGTCTACAGTCCTACAGTCCCAAGGTACCAATTACCTTTCCGTGGCCCTAAGTTTCAGGCACTATAGGGACAGATGAGAGACTGGCTGAATTTATGGCTATGCACAAGGCTGAGCAGCAGAATAAGCTGACTGTAAACCTTCCAACCTGAGAGAGTGAGGTACCTTACATCTCCAAACACACACACACACACACACACACACACACACACACACACACACACACACACACACCACACACACACACACACACACACACACACACACACACACACACACACACACACACACACACACACACACACACACACACACCAGAAAACACTTCCTGGACTGCCTTCACCTTCGGGGCTGATATATAGCATGCAAGCGGGTGGTAGTCATGCATGTCATTACTCCGTGTGGAGTTTTATCAGCCCATGCCTGCCCCGGGGGGGAGAAACACGGCCTGGAATGAGAAGGAGAGAGGGAACTCCCCTGGGGGCTTACATGTGCAGAAGAAGACATGCATTTTTAAAGCCGTGTAGCAGCAGCGGTGTCGGAGCCAGAGCCGAGTGGTGTCCTGCTCTTATCCTGATGATTATGGGAAGGGATGGATTATCAGGCTAGAGAGGGAAACATCAAAGAGTTTTAAGAGAAGGATCCCCTTGAACATTTCATCTAGGCTGCAGTGTGTGGGGCATACACACAGAGGGCCCCGAAGACAGCCTAGCATGGCCCCTGGGTGTGGAAGGTGACCAACAGAACAGAACATCCACACATAGAATGGGTATGGATGTAAATTCCTTGGTTGTTTCACGGTCCATGCAATGTGACAGCTCTAGAGAATGTGACTTACTGTTTTTGAACCTGTGTCATCTGCAATACAGTTTTAACCCCTTACACTTGTGCCAAATTGAAATGTTTGTAACAGAAAAACTATCAAAAGTATATGCGTGAACATGGTAGCAATTGAAAGAGAACACTTTCAAGATTATGTGTAAATTATCAGACGAAAGATGAAACAAGACAAACTCCAAAAATACACGGTTGATTTTATGTGAATTTTAACTTTAATTAAGGTACTTTTCCCAGAATTTATCAATAACGAAATCTGAAAATACTGAAATCAAATCAAATTGTATTGGTCACATACACATGGTTGGTCACACCACAGAACAGATGTTATTGCGAGTATAGTGAAATGCTTACTCTGGATACATTCAGTAACATAATAAGATTATGAATTTAAAAAATTTGGAGTAGGTGCAACCAACAACAACAACAAAATGACAAGGGTTTGAGTGAGAGGTCTAACTGGGGTCTCTGAGTGGCCACACACCTCTCCCTTTCAATGCACTTTTATTTATGACTCAAGGAAAGAGCCTTCAACAATAAGGTGCTTTTTTTTTTAGGTCTCCTAGCTTTGCCATGGAGGAACTGAAGCAAGTGCACTTGTAGTTTTCTGTTTGGAACACAGCCCTGCCTCCAGTGGTGTAAAGTACTTAAGTTTTCTGTTTGGAACACAGCCCTGCCTCCAGTGGTGTAAAGTACTTAAGTTTTCTGTTTGGAACACAGCCCTGCCTCCAGTGGTGTAAAGTACTTAAGTTTTCTGTTTGGAACACAGCCCTGCCTCCAGTGGTGTAAAGTACTTGTAGTTTTCTGTTTGGAACACAGCCCTGCCTCCAGTGGTGTAAAGTACTTGTAGTTTTCTGTTTGGAACACAGCCCTGCCTCCAGTGGTGTAAAGTACTTAAGTTTTCTGTTTGGAACACAGCCCTGCCTCCAGTGGTGTAAAGTACTTAAGTTTTCTGTTTGGAACACAGCCCTGCCTCCAGTGGTGTAAAGTACTTGTAGTTTTCTGTTTGGAACACAGCCCTGCCTCCAGTGGTGTAAAGTACTTGTAGTTTTCTGTTTGGAACACAGCCCTGCCTCCAGTGGTGTAAAGTACTTGTAGTTTTCTGTTTGGAACACAGCCCTGCCTCCAGTGGTGTAAAGTACTTGTAGTTTTCTGTTTGGAACACAGCCCTGCCTCCAGTGGTGTAAAGTACTTGTAGTTTTCTGTTTGTAAAGTTACATATTAAATGCTTAGCAGTGCAGGAAAAGGCCCTAATCAAGAGAACATCCCTGACCATCAAACAATTACTGTCGTTATTTTACACAAACCAACGATGTCCATTATAAATCGTAATCCGGGACAGGTGGGCATCATTTGAAAGCTTATTCTATTACCAATATAGCTGGCTAAGTTAGAAAAACATATCGTATGGTGTTAGGCTTTCAAAAGGCACTTTAGACAAACATATTGTAATTCTGGTGCACATTGGAGTCATGAGTGTATTCAAGTACATGTTCCACGGTTCCACACATTACGACAAACGTAGGCTCATTCTGTTCAGGACAACCCAGGGCATAACTTATGTCATCCTTGTAACTGTACATTATATTAAACATGGCGAGTATAAACGTTGTTACTATAAATTAGATGAGTTTTCAAATATGTAAATGGGAAGTGCACATTTGGACGTGTGGTTTGCTTGTATGACAGCAAAGCGGTATTTATTACAATCCTCAACGGCTCGTTTTTCAGAACACATTGATTCAGCTTACAGAATTCCCCTCACTCAAGACAACAACAAATGTTCAAAAGTAGCCTAAGTAGCTGGAGGGATGGGGCCAGCTAATTAGCTGGAGGGATGGGGCCAGCTTGTCGCATTATAACGGCTGTCATTCAAAACCCGTACAGCGCTGTGAAGCGGAGAACCCGAGCTCTGACTTCACTTATAGCATGTTACAGTGCAGCCACTGTGTTCCAGTTTAGGAGCTTATCAATGACAAAATCTACCATTTTCAACCTGTGTACGAGACGAGAGGAGCTGCGAGTGGAAAGGGCAAACCCCCCTGATGCAAAGCCCATATATTAGCTTTGGGAGCTAACACAATTCTTCAGGCCTCAGGCAAGGTTATCATATGTGTGGTTCACCGAACCACCTAAATTACATGTAGGACACTGAAAAAGGTTAGGAATGAGATTGATGGAAGCAACTTTTCATTCTAGCATTTGAAATTGAGTATCCAAAATGGCTGCCGAGCTACTCACCACAGAACATGGCTTTATATTTAGCCACTCTAATGCTATAAATGCACCATAGTCCTGTGTTATTCCCTGGGGATGCATTGGAGGGCAATACCATATATTGCCATCACAGAGGCCCCAAAGACAGCTGGCTAAGGTTTTAAATAAAGTGTCTTGATCAGAATATGACACAAATTTCACGATGCATCTAAAATCAAATCAAATCAAATTGTATTAGTCACATATACATGGTTAGCAGATGTTAATGCGAGTGTAGTGAAATGCTTGTGCTTCTAGTTCCGACCGTTCAGTAATATCTAACAAGTATCTAACAATTTCTCAACAACTACCTTATACACACACGTGTAAAGGAATGAATAAGAATATGTACAGATAAATATATGGATGAGCGATGGCCGAACGGCATAGGCAAGATGCAGAAGATGGTATAGAGGGTATGAGTAATGTAGGGTATGTAAACATGATATAAAGTGACATTGTTTAAAGTGACTAGTGATACATTTATTACATCCAATTTTGTATTATTAAAGTGGCTAGAGATTTGAGTCAGTATGTTGGCAGCAGCCACTCAATGTTAGTGGTGGCTGTTTAACAGTCTGATGGCCTTGAGATAGAAGCTGTTTTTCAGTCTCTCAGTTCCCGCTTTGATGCACCTGTACTGACCTCACCTTCTGGATGATAGCGGGGTGAACAGGCAGTTTTGGCCTTTTTATGACATCGGGTGGTGTAGGTGTCCTGGAGTGCAGGTAGGTTGCCCCCGGTGATGCGTTGTGCAGACCTCACTACCCTCTGGAGAGCCTTACGGTTGTGGGCGGAGACGTTGCCGTACCAGGCGGTGATACAGCCCGACAGGATGCTCTCGATTGTGCATCTGCAAAAGTTTGTGAGTGTTTTTGGTGACAAGCCAAATTTCTTCAGCCTCCTGAGGTATAAATGGTCACTCGGGCTCCATGCCAATTGTTACATCAAACCCACCTCCAAACAATGGGCCTCACTACTCAAGAGCAGAGACTAGCTGAACATCCCCGTTTTGACTCGGCGAGGTTTCACTCTCTCAGTGCTCTTAGTCAATATGTATTTGATCAAGAGCAAGATGCCCCCTCAATCTGATTAATCTTTGACACCTTTTCCGGTCTCTGACTGCCGCCCACTAGCGTCTTGGCATCCCTATGTGGCCCAGAGACTGACAGCAGCATAAGTCACAGGCTGCATTAAAAACACATTAGGCCAGCGAAAAGAATTAAGGTGGCGCTTATCTGAACGAGAGGAGCTGCTGTGAAAATAAAGTAAACCCCGGCATCTCCACGCATCGCCATCGCCCCTCTGACAATGGCACTCCCCAGCACATATAAGAGCCAGGGAAATATGAATATATTGAATTCATGAGATCTAAAAGGACTGCTGCACTACCCCATTCTCTCTCTTCTTCTCCTCCTCCTCGCACTGAGGGAGAAGTATACTTATTTTTTAAAGAATGAGAGAGGAAGAAAAGAGGAAGAGAGAGAGAAAGAGCACTTTTCTTAAAAGGGTAGAGGAAACATCCTCTCTTGCACGATAATTTGATTTCATGTGGTTAACTTTGCTGAGATGCACAGTGTGTGTGCTTGCGAGTGTGGGTGAGTGTGTGTGTATAATAGAGGAAGATCAGTCACCGCTATCCACTAGTGGAGGATGATTGCAATGTTGAGGATTGATGTTCAGATGGGGAAATGATGAAAATAGCTCTGTCATCAGCTCTGTCACCAGCTCTGTCACCAGCTCTGTCATCAGCTCATGTTATCAGCTCTGTCATCAGCTCATGATATCAGCTCTGTCATCAGCTAATGATACCAGCTCTGTCATCAGCTCTGTCATCAGCTCTGTCATCAGCTCCGTCACCAGTTCTGTCATCATCTCCGTCATCAGCTCTGTCATCAGCTCCGTCATCAGCTCTGTCATCATTTCTGTCATCAGCTCCGTCATCAGCTCTGTTATCAGCTCATGATACCAGCTCTGTCATCAGCTCATGATACCAGCGCTGTCACCAGCTCTGTCACCAGCTCTGCCATCAGCTCTGTCATCAGCTCCGTCATCAGCTCCGTCATCAGCTCTGTCATCAGCTCATGATACCAGCTCTGTCATCAGCTCATGATACCAGCTCTGTCATCAGCTCATGATACCAGCTCTGTCATCAGCTCCGTCATCAGCTCTGTCATCAGCTCCATCATCAGCTCTGGCATCAGCTCATGATACCAGCTCTGTCATCAGCTCATGATACCAGCTCTGTCATCAGCTCATGATACCAGCTCTGTCATCAGCTCCGTCACCAGCTCCATTATCAGCTCTGTCATCAGCTCCGTCATCAGCTCTGTCATCAGCTCATGATTCCAGCTCCGTCACCAGCTCTGTCACCAGCTCTGTCATCAGCTCTGTCACCAGCTCTGTCATCAGCTCTGTCCCCAGCTCTGTCACCAGCTCTGTCACCAGCTCTGTCACCTGCTCTGTCAACAGCTCATGATACCAGCTCTGTCATCAGCTCTGTCATCAGCTCTGTCAACAGCTCATTATTCCATCTCTGTCATCAGCTCATGATACCAGCTGTCATCAGCTCATGATACCAGCTCTATCATCAGCTCTGTCACCAGCTCTGTCAACAGCTCATGATACCAGCTCTGTCAACAGCTCATGATACCAGCTCTGTCAACACCTCATGATTCCAGCTCTGTCATCAGCTCTGTCACCAGCTCTGTCATCAGCTCATGATACCAGCTCTGTCATCAGCTCTGTCACCAGCTCTGTCATCAGCTCATGATACCAGCTCTGTCATCAGCTCTGTCACCAGCTCTGTCATCAGCTCTGTCACCAGCTCTGTCATCAGCTCTGTCATCAGCTCCGTCATCATCTCTGTCATCAGCTCTGTCATCAGCACACCAGTGCGTCTTTACTTTTTTAATGTGTTGTGTCACTTTGAGCATTGGTTATACAGTTTTACATTTGAGTCATTAAGCAGATGCTGTTATTCAGAACTACTTCCAGGAGCAGTTAGGGTTAAATGCCTTGCTCAGGGGCACATTGACAGACTTTTCACCTTGTCGACCTTTCGGTGACTGGCCCAACGCTCTTAACTGCTAGGCTACCTACCGCTAGGCTACGTACCACTAGGCTACGTACCGCTAGGCTACCTACCGCTAGGCTACCTACCGCTAGGCTACGTACCACTAGGCTACGTACCGCTAGGCTACCTACCGCTAGGCTACCTACCGCTAGGCTACCTACCGCTAGGCTACCTACCGCTAGGCTACCTACCTTGTTTGATCATAAAACATTTAAATAAGAAGTTTGTACTAAAGACAAATTACTTAGGTCAACTTAATTTGTGATTCATCATGATGAGATATCCATTCGTTCAGTGTTTGTCACTTCCACATGTTATTTACTTATGTTGAGCTCCGGTTTGTGTAGATATAAGGATATTATTGTTTCATAGCAGCAGGTTGGGAAACTGGGCTGCAGAACCGCCTGGTGTTTGAACAAGATTCACAAATCATAATCCTTCAGAAACTCATCTCCCCCCGTCTCTCTCTCTCTCTCTCTCTCTCTCTCTCTCTCTCTCTCTCTCTTGCTCTCTCTCTCTCACACACATGCACACAATCTCTTTATCTCTCATAGTGCTCTCTATTTCTCCTTCCACATCCAAAACACAGCAAATTACTTGTGTTTTACATCATAAGAGCCTTACATTAATTATTGAAGGTCTTTAAACAATAAGAATCGTTGACACGACAGATGAGGTTTAATAAAATAATCTGCTTTTCAACCAAACTGACCTACGTTTTCCCCATCTCTTCACAGCCGGCCGACTTTCCACGGGGGTTTCTGATCCCCTGTGTCCATTAGACTGTATCAACTCAGAGCAGGTCTCAGATCCCCTGTGTCCATTAGACTGTATCAACTCAGAGCAGGTCTCAGATCCCCTGTGTCCATTAGACTGTATCAACTCAGAGCAGGTCTCAGATCCCCTGTGTCCATTAGACTGTATCAACTCAGAGCAAGTCTCAGATCCCCTGTGTCCATTAGACTGTATCAACTCAGAGCAGGTCTCAGATCCCCTGTGTCCATTAGACTGTATCAACTCAGAGCAGGTCTCAGATCCCCTGTGTCCATTAGACTGTATCAACTCAGAGCAGGTCTCAGATCCCCTGTGTCCATTAGACTGTATCAACTCAGAGCAGGTCTCAGATCCCCTGTGTCCATTAGACTGTATCAACTCAGAGCAGGTCTCAGATCCCCTGTGTCCATTAGACTGTTTCAGATCCCCTGTGTCCATTAGACTGTATCAACTCAGAGCAGGTCTCAGATCCCCTGTGTCCATTAGACTGTATCAACTCAGAGCAGGTCTCAGATCCCCTGTGTCCATTAGACTGTATCAACTCAGAGCAGGTCTCAGATCCCCTGTGTCCATTAGACTGTATCAACTCAGAGCAGGTCTCAGATCCCCTGTGTCCATTAGACTGTATCAACTCAGAGCAGGTCTCAGATCCCCTGTGTCCATTAGACTGTTTCAGATCCCCTGTGTCCATTAGACTGTATCAACTCAGAGCAGGTCTCAGATCCCCTGTGTCCATTAGACTGTATCAGATCCCCTGTGTCCATTAGACTGTATCAACTCAGAGCAGGTCTCAGATCCCCTGTGTCCATTAGACTGTATCAACTCAGAGCAGGTCTCAGATCCCCTGTGTCCATTAGACTGTATCAACTCAGAGCAGGTCTCAGATCCCCTGTGTCCATTAGACTGTATCAACTCAGAGCAGGTCTCAGATCCCCTGTGTCCATTAGACTGTATCAACTCAGAGCAGTTCTCAGATCCCCTGTGTCCATTAGACTGTTTCAGATCCCCTGTGTCCATTAGACTGTATCAACTCAGAGCAGGTCTCAGATCCCCTGTGTCCATTAGACTGTATCAGATCCCCTGTGTCCATTAGACTGTATCAACTCAGAGCAGGTCTCAGATCCCCTGTGTCCATTAGACTGTATCAACTCAGAGCAGGTCTCAGATCCCCTGTGTCCATTAGACTGTTTCAGATCCCCTGTGTCCATTAGACTGTATCAACTCAGAGCAGGTCTCAGATCCCCTGTGTCCATTAGACTGTATCAGATCCCCTGTGTCCATTAGACTGTATCAACTCAGAGCAGGTCTCAGATCCCCTGTGTCCATTAGACTGTATCAACTCAGAGCAGGTCTCAGATCCCCTGTGTCCATTAGACTGTATCAACTCAGAGCAGGTCTCAGATCCCCTGTGTCCATTAGACTGTATCAACTCAGAGCAGGTCTCAGATCCCCTGTGTCCATTAGACTGTATCAACTCAGAGCAGGTCTCAGATCCCCTGTGTCCATTAGACTGTATCAACTCAGAGCAGGTTTCAGATCCCCTGTGTCCATTAGACTGTATCAACTCAGAGCAGGTCTCAGATCCCCTGTGTCCATTCGACTGTATCAACTCAGAGCAGGTCTCAGATCCCCTGTGTCCACTAGACTGTATCAACTCAGAGCAGGTCTCAGATCCCCTGTGTCCATTAGACTGTATCAACTCAGAGCAGGTCTCAGATCCCCTGTGTCCACTAGACTGTATCAACTCAGAGCAGGTTTCAGATCCCCTGTGTCCATTAGACTGTATCAACTCAGAGCAGGTCTCAGATCCCCTGTGTCCATTAGACACTACCGTCTTAGATCCTGCAGATCCTCTTTGGAAGAAGACACTACTTCTATTAGATACTATTGACCAGTCATTTAGTGAGTGGTGTAAACTGGGATTACAAATGACATGTTGTTGTATACTAAGATGCTAATCCTCCAACAGAGACGTAATGAGGATATTACAAACAAAACAAACAGAGACATAATGAAGATATTATAAACAAAATAAACAGAGACGTAATGAGGATATTAGAAACAAAACAAACAGAGACGTAATGAGGATATTATAAACAAAATAAACAGAGACGTAATGAGGATATTATAAACAAAACAAACAGAGACGTAATGAGGATATTATAAACAAAACAAACAGAGACATAATGAGGATATTATAAACAAAATAAACAGAGACGTAATGAGGATATTATAAACAAAACAAACAGAGAATTAATGAGGATATTATGAACAAAATAAACAGAGAATTAATGAGGATATTATGAACAAAATAAACAGAGACGTAATGAGGATGTTATAAACAAAACAAAAAAATGATGTAATTGAGCCACTAATTATTCAACTATAACTTAAACCCTTCGTAATGGTTTAACAGGAACACACACACACTCACACACACGCTGACACACACACACACGCACACACACACACACACACACACACACACACACACACACACACACACACACACACACACACACACACACACACACACACACACACACACACACACACACACACACACACACACACACAAATAGTGACATATAGGTTTGCAAAAGGACGTTATTACTGGTAACTTTTACCAATGCACTACCAGAACTTTGAAAACTTTGAGGATTTTATGTAATTTTCATAACCTGTAAAATATATAAAATTTGATGATTTCAAAATGTTTATGTTTATGACAAAGATGTAAAACATTATCCAATATATATTCTATTAACTTAGGGGCCGATTCAGATGTAGAAATGTACACCTTTCCTACGCACGTCTCAGTGTTTGGTATGCAGACTTACGCCCTGAATACATTTCATTCAACCGCTGAAAACCCTCTCACTTACTCAACAACAGAGTTTTTATTCAATAGGGTTTTCAGAACATTTATCTTAAGCCATCCATTTAAATACGGTGCACATCTCAGTTAGAATTGTGTCGACAGACTCACTAGAATATGTCGAGAGAACGTTGGAGAATATTAGCGATCAATGAAATAAAAACATCTAAATATATGCATACTCGTCTCCGTTTCAAAACCAATTTGTAGATTTAAAAATGATCTGATCTTGGAGATCATTTAGGTTTAGGAAAGTATTTATGAATCATAAAAATAGGTTTGGAATTTACACACTAAAGAAAAATGCAGTTTGATTCATTCAGAAAATGACCACGTTCAGTTTTTTCAACCAAGGGTAATGTTGGAAGATTAGTCTACAGTACATAGAATTAAAGTAGGGAGAATAGTGTACCTTCAGCTATTGGGTACAGTAGTTTATGGGACTGTGTCATGACATTATTGCACTGTGTCGGGTTCATACTGTAACGGTTTGGTCTGCGCTACATAATGATTAATTAGCCGACATGTCTTTATATTTATTTATTTATTATCAACTGTTACTAATGATCCTCAGCAACAACCATGCGGCTGTGACGGCATTTACAGGGAAAGCAAACCAAGGTAAACAAAATGATGCAATTAAATAGAAGGATACTGTAGTCCAGGGGCATTCAACTCTGACCCTATGAGGTACAGAGCCTGCTGGTTTTCTGTTCTACCTGATAATTCATTGCATGCACTTGGTGTCGCAGGTCTAAATCAGTCCCTGATTAGAGGGGAACAATGAAAAAACGCAGTGGAACTGGCTTCGAAGTCCAGAGTTGAGTTTGAGGGATGTAGGCTTTACCAACTGAATGGAATTAACAGTAAATTGACAGTTTAATATGTGTGTTTATTAGGTCTACTGACAGTCGACACTGATAGTGACTAATATTTAACATGATAGAAATAGGAAACTGAGAAAGTTGGGGTAGCCTATAATTAAGACATTCGACAGTGCCCATCCCTGCTTGTTAAAAGGCTGTGCAATTTAAATCCAGTAAAATGCCATGGCATTTTCACTGTGGGAAAGTTGATGTGCTTCAGTTTACTGCCAACTGGTTTCACATTTGTCTCCAACTATTTTAAGGTAAAATAGATTGAAAACAAGTGACGTTTATATTTACAATTCCCTTACCAAATGGATTACTCTTTTACCTAGCTCTTATCAATAGCTATTATCAAGTTGTAAATGACAGTGTATGGGAATGGTGTTATTTCTATCTGAAAAAATTAAGTAGATGCTTTTTCCACTTGGAACCAGTAGGTTTGCTTGACCTCATTCATTGTTTTCTCGGGTGTAAAGGTGGTGGAATTATGAGGGAATTAAGTTAAGGTCAGTCTGGGGACACACCTCCACCACACCTTCATTTATTCCATCTCCACCCCAAATTAAAAGCGGGTGCTATTCTCATGCTTCAGTTCAAGGTCAGAATACGCATACAGAGAAAACGTGCTAAAAAAGGGAATTACATTCAGTTTACTCACGCTTAACATGGGCTAGAATTCCTCCCTTGGTGAATAAAAGGGTTTCAGCTTGAAACATCCTTTATAAGGTATATATAAGGTTTATCCACTAGAAATGTATTGACAATATGGACAGAGATATAAATTGAATTTATGAGATCTAAAAGGATTCCTTCTCTCTCTATCGTTCCCGTTCTCCTCTTCCTCGCCCTCCTCTTCCTCTTGAAAAAGAGAGAAGAGAGAAAGAATAGAGGAGAGAGAAAGAGAGAGGAGAGAGAAAGAGAGAGGAGAGAGAAAGAGAGAGGGAGAGAGAAAGAGAGAGGAGAGAGAAAGATAGAGGAGAGAGAAAGAGAGAGAGAGAGAAAGAGAGAGGAGAGAGAAAGATAGAGGAGAGAGAAGAGCATAGAGGAGAGA
>NC_034186.2:10115046-10167546 GCF_002021735.2 Oncorhynchus kisutch
AGAGAGAGAGAAAAGAGTGAAACACATGGGCAAAGAAAAAAGTTTTATTTTATTTTATTTTAACAAGTTATTCAAGTATACATTTTCTTAAATTAACTGTAGTTTTGAAACCCTAGACGAAATTTCACACGACATGTGAGTGACTACATCACACCAAGATCCTGGAGATAATGGAAATCTACAGGGATAATACAATATTAGCTGAGTTTCGAGCTTCAAGTTTCCAGAAACATTGTGATAAAAAAAAACACCATGTACTGTAACAGCTTGGATTTTCTTTACGTAAATTAGGCACAGAGGCTTTTATATACCTGTCATCCAGTGACCAAGTGTCCCTGTTAGCCTAGCAGGTTATTAATCAGAGTATGGGTCTATATGTTTATGCATTCATCTGCAGAAGCGGGATTAACTGATTAAAAGCAATAGATTTTCTGCCAGCCAAGCATAGGCAGCGTCAAAGCTAGCCTACAGTATGAAAAATGGCTTTCACAGATATCTGAAGGTAGGAGCCAATGAACGAATCAACAGGGTCATTCTAATTGAGGGCATTTCTTATACAGATTCCACCCCAACACTGACATGGAGGCTAGACCGTGACATATCGCATGGTAAATCTTATCTGGGAAAACCCTAAAGAACCTAGCCAACTTGGGCATTGTCTTGTATACACTTAGAGTGCTACAGTGACAGTACAAACAGCATACAGCTTTGGGTTGATGCATCGTACCTAGAGATCCAATCTGCCCCTGGCATCAATGTACTGTATGCATAGTGTAGATGTCAAGTTGTTCTGGCCCCATGGTGGTGTGATACTACACCAGGCAATGTAATGGATTTGTCTGAATTCCATAATTGTCTAATGCATTGTATGTTTTCCATATAACTCATATGTATGCTTGGGAGAAACACTTTTCAAAAGTATTTCTGATTGTGTTCTCGTTGTTCTTTAAATTGCCTTGGGCTTGTACAAAAACAAGAACAATACTGTTTTACACCAAGGTCAATTGTGAGTTATTCCAACCACCTGGTTTGTCAAGAGGCATTTCCAATACGTCTGGCGAAATGACATTTCTAGACTGACAGGCAGAGGCAGCACGTTACGCTTTATCCCCTCACATCATATAACAAACGCTCAAGGTAGAAATGTATCTTGATCATCAACATACAGTATGTAATAAAATAAATAAAAAAAATATATATACAAGAGATCAATCAGTGTTAATTTCTCCTGGGACAACTAGGGCTTCCGTGAGGGGCTGTGTTAGCAAAATTGCAATTTGGCCTGCAGGACATAGCGGAGAGAAAGCAGGACCAGACCTTCCCGAGCTCAGACCGTGGATATGTTAGATAATCTAACAACACTATTTGTCATGTGGATAATGTCACACAGCTCAGTAAAACAAATGCATCAGCCAAAATAACATTAAACCATCACAAGAATGGATAAGGTGGATAAGGACCTACATGTAGTGCCCTAGATAGATAAATGCTGACGCTCAAGGCTTTGGCTTGTAAACAACAAACAAAAAAACACGGAACCACCTTGCTTCATCCCGCCTGGGGGTTCAAGGGCTAAGATAACGAGAAGGGAGTGGTGCTGCTGGTTAATGTAAAACATCCTCATTGTTAGCGATAAGATTTCTCCCTCTAAGCCATTAGCCATCCCACCAGAGGGTTAGCTGTGCATGTAATGAGGGCTGGAGAGGAGAGTAGAGAGCCATGCTCACTTCAGTCTTAGCATGTTACCGCTCATGTTTAAAGATCTGCTCAGGTGCAGATAACAGGACAGTATAATGGAGCTATGCAGCCTAAGTTACATAGTCTATTAATCACAATGTTTAAGAGTAACAGCTTTACCCAGTCAAGTCCAAGCTGAATGTTTTCAACAGAAGGTTTAAAGGAAGAATTGCCAGCACTGTGTTCGTGTGTTGTACAAATGGACTGCTATGTTATGTGACAGTTTCCTGCTAGCCAAAACAGGGCAGATTGCCAGTGGTGTCGGTAGGGGATGGGGGTCCATTAGAAATGCAGCATCAGTGTAACTTCTGGAGAAACAGTTAGAGGGAGCAGGACAGTGTTTTCCATCTGTATATCTGCCCTTGTTTCTCCACCCAACCCAAACCGTCAGCAGATGACAGAAGACCGCAGAGAAAAAGACACAAATATGTGTGGGATGGCACAGTATAATATAATGAGCGTGTCAAGATACCATACAGGACGAGAGAATTCACAGCTCACTGTCAGAGCAGCCAGAGACCAGCAACGTATGACACAAATTTTGAAAGATGAATTAAACAGAGCTATAAATCCTCTGGGGCTCCGGAGTGGCTCAGCGGTCTAAGGCACTGCACCTCAGTGCTAGAGACGTCACTACAGACCCTGGTTTGATTCCAGGCTGTATCCCAACCGGCTGTGATTGGAATTCCCATAGGGCAACGCACAATTGTCCCAGCGTCATCCTGGTTAGGATTTGGCCTGGGTAGGCCGTCATTTGTAAATTGTAACTGACTTGCCTAGATAAATAAAAATCAAGAGCCAAGCTGAAACATCACATACTTAGTGGTATTTACTTGTGGTATGAGATAACGGTCATGGATATGGACTCAATGACTTTAGACCGTTTCTCCTCTCTGAAACATTTTGAGGACCACAATGGGGAAAAAAATTAGATCATTTGGACTTGATAGGAGTTTTCCACAAACGTGATCGTTTTATAGTTATCTTGTTCTATGAAAGAGGTCATCTCTGGGCATTCACATGGCTATGTACAATACTTTCAAATCTGAAAAAATCTGAAAAAATGTAATAAAATCGTGTCAATTAATCATTGAATAAGCTAAATCCATAGCTCTGTATCAATGATGAACTGAACAGGTATTTTCCTTTATTCTCTTTACCATCTGTGGACTGTAGCACAAAGTAAAACCCTGTCGAGTCAACCTTTCATTCACATCTGACAGGTGGTCTGGGTTAAGAAGTATGGTTCAGCTCTGTCTCCATATGAATGGAGAAAGTGAATTAGTAGTAGGTTATCTATTTCAGAGGAATAATGTACAGAGACTCACACAGACGTCATGGACACACACACATGCATTTGCATGCACACACACACGCACACACACACACACAGTCTTGTATAACTTACCTTGTGTGGACACACAATTCAGTCCCATTCAAAATCCTATTTTCCCTAACCCTTAGCCTAACCTTACCCTTAACCCTAAGCTTTACCTTAAACCCAAAACTTAACCTTAACCCTAAACCTATCCCGAACACTAATTCTAACATTAACCATAAACCCTCTAGAAATAGCATTTGACCTTGTGGGAACTAACAAAATGTCCCCAGTTGGTCCAATTTTGTTTGTTTACTATTCTTGTGGTGACTTCTGATGACAACAAGCATAGTTAAACACATCCACACACACACACACACACACACACACACACACACACACACACACACACACACACACACACACACACACACACACACACACACACACACACACACACACACACACACACACACACACAATGCACACAAACACCAATTTGTTGGAGTCACTTTATCTCAACAGGGGAAAGTGCACAACATTAATAATCACAGATCACAGGGCTGGCTGACTAACCCATAATGACTAGTTGTCTAATTCAACCTGGGTGTTTGTTGGGAAGATAGGAAATTGTCCAGGCTCAAGGTGATCTGAGGTGGATGTAAACAAGGTGGTTGTTGATGAGGATTCAGAAGATCATAAGTCACTAACCCATTCCTTTTATACAAAACACTAGAGGTAGGTCATATTATATTACGCATAATAACATATCAGGGATATCTGGGACCACAGAAGGCGCATAGCAAGTTATCTGAGAGGAACATGGAGTGGGAAGAGCACTGCAGCATCAGGGGCCTGAATCTGAAGTCATGACAACAGCTGCATACTCAGATATTCACAGAGAGACTCACTAAAGAGCGGGTGTAGAAAGAGAGAAAGAGGAAGAGAGAGCGAGAGCGAGAGACAGAGACAGAGAGAGAGAGAGACAGAGAGAGACAGAGCGAGACAGAGAGAGAGAGAGAGAGAGAGAGAGAGAGAGAGAGAGAGAGAGAGAGAGAGAGAGAGAGAGAAGGATAGAGAGGGAGAAGGGGAGAGAGAGAAAAAAAATGATAATAATTGTTGCGTTTGTATTTATACAGGTCATAGACCGAGCCCGCTAGCGAGTTCTTGTGTGTGTGACTGTGAGTGTGCAGTTCAAAGGAGCCTCTCTCTATTTTGCCAGGGTGATTAGGAGAGAACTTAATTTGACTTCCTCCTCTTCAGAGTGTGACAGTTGTCTAGGAGACAAAATGAAGGGGCTCCCAGGTCCTCTGTGCATTCTTCTCTTTGCTGGCTAATTACGCCCACCACCTCCTCTTAGAAACCGCTGCGCAATTAAAACTTTGAATAATGATTTTGCTGGAACTGGTGGTTTAACGACAGGATTGAAGAAGTAGTGGAACAGTGTGCGAGTGTTTAGCAGAACCTCCAGCCTATCCCTATGGATGGTTATTACACATTCGACAATAGTTTGTAGGACACTTATAAATAAATATATGCAGGTAACTGCACAAATAAAGGAAGCACCAACATAAAGTGTTTTAATAGGGCTTTGGGCCACAACGAGCCACCAGAACAGCTTCAATGCACCTTGGCATAGATTCTACAATTGTCTGGAACTCTATTGAAGTTAGACCATTCTTCCACGAGAAATTCCATAATTTGATGTTTTGTTGAGGGAGGTGGAAAAATCTGTCTCAGGCACCGCTTCAGAATCTCCCATAAATGTTCAATTGGGTGGAGATCTGGGGACTGAGATGGCCATGGCATATGGTTTACATCGTTTTGATGCTCATCAAACCATTCAGTTACCACTTGTGCCCTGTGGATGGGGTTATTGTCATCTTATGAGGGCATAGCCATGGTAGCCAAAATAATGGGCAACTGGGACTGCCCGGCCAGCCTTTATACACATGACCCTAAGCATGATGGGGTGTTAATTGCTTAGGAATTTTTCACGGACCACACCTGCATGGAAGCACCTGCCTTCTATATAGTTTGTCTCATTTTGTAACGGCGTTCTTCGTTTGTTGAAAGAGAGTCGGACCGAAATGCGGCGTGGTGGCTAATCATGACTTTAATGAAAAAAGTGACACATGAAATAACTAATAAATACAAAAACAACAAACGGAACGTGAAACTTATTACAGCCTATCTGGTGAAACTACACAGAGACAGGAACAATCACCCACGAAAGACAAAGCGAACTCAGGCTACCTAAATACGGTTCCCAATCAGAGGCAACGAGAAGCACCTGACTCTGATCAAGAACCGCCTCAGGCAGCCAAGCCTAACTAGACACACCCCTAAACCTAGCAATCCCAAATCCTATAAAACCCCAATACGAAACACAACACGTAAACCCATGTCACACCCTGGCCTGACCAAAATATATAACGAAAACACAAAACACTAAGACCAAGGCGTGACAGAACCCCCCCCCCCCAAGGCGTGACAGAACCCCCCCCCCCAAGGCGTGACAGAACCCCCCCCCCAAGGCGTGACAGAACCCCCCCCCCCAGGCGTGACAGAACCCCCCCCCCCCAAGGCGTGACACATTTACAAATAAAGTCCTTTCTTTATTTGGGCATTTACCGATATACAGAACTAGTCAAGGTTTGGACACACCTACTCATTTAAGGGTTTTTCTTTATTTGGGCATTTACCGATATACATAACTAGTCAACGTTTGGACACACCTACTCATTTAAGGGTTTTTCTTTATCTTAAATATGTTCTGCATTGTAGACATCAAAACAATGAAATAATACATATGGAATCATGTAGTACCCAAAAAAGTATTTTGTGTTTTTCACGTTGGCATGAAGGATCGGGAGACAGACGCAGGAATGCGTAATTGTTTTTTTAAATTTAGCCCAAATTATGGGGTGCCATGTAAAGGCACGGTGCCGAAGACCAAACAAACATGTAACAAAAACACAGGGTTGAAAGCCAAACAAAAGAGAGAGGCGTACCTTCAATAAATCACACATGAGCACAATGATTAACACACAGGACGAGACCCGTAATCATCTGCGCAATCCACAAGGGCACGAAAGCCCAAAACGTACAGCACAGGTGTCACGCCCTGGTCGAAGTATTTTGTCTTTATCTTTATTTATTTGGTCAGGCCAGGGTGTGGCATGGGTTTTTGTATGTGGTGTGTATGTATGGGGATTGTAGCTAGTGGGGTGTTCTAGTTAAGTCTATGGCTGTCTGAAGTGGTTCTCAATCAGAGGCAGGTGTTTATCGTTGTCTCTGATTGGGAACCATATTTAGGCAGCCATATTCTTTGAGTTTGTCGTGGGTGATTGTCCTTAGTGTCCTTGTTAGTTTTCACAAGTATAGGCTGTTTCGGTTTTCGTTTCGTTCATTACGTTCTTTGTTTTGTAGTGTTTGTATTAATTTGTGTTTACGTTTGTTCATTAAACATGGATCGCAATCTACACGCTGCATTTTGGTCCGAACCTTGTTTCACCTCTTCGTCAGAGGAGGAGATAGAAGAGAACCGTTACAACAGGAACTTACGCGCACTAACAGACATAGTAACACTAATCGACAGGTAAACCAAGGGCACATATGTGCAATTACCAATCAGTTACCAATCAGTGGGAATATCGGACAGGTGTGCGTATTGAAAGTTCTGGAGGGATCCATGACAGTATCCCATTTTCTATGGGATTGAGGTCAGGGTTTTGTGATGGCCACTTCAATACCTTGACTTTGTTGTCCTTAATCCATTTTCCACAACTTTGAAAGTATGCTTGGGGTCATTGTCCATTTGGAAGACCAATTTGTGACCAAGCTTTAACTTCCTGACTGATGTCAGTCCCTCCTGCTGCAAAGCACCCCCACAACATGATGCTGCCACCCCTGTGCTTCATGGTTGGGATGGTGTTCTTTGGCTTGCAAGCCTCCCCCTTTTTCCTCTAAACATAACAATGGTCATTATGGCCAAACAGTTCTATTTTTGTTTCATCAGACCGGAGGACATTTCTCCAAAAAGTACAATCTTTGTCCCAATGTGCAGTTGCAAACCGTAGTCTGGCTTTTTTATGGCGGTTTTGGAGCAGTGGCTTCTTCCTTGCTGAGAGGCCTTTCAGGGTATGTCGATATAGGACTAGTTTCACTGTGGATATAGATACTTTTGTACCTGTTTCCTCCAGCATTTTCACAAAGTCCTTTGCTGTTGTTCTGGGATTGATTTGCACTTTTCACACCAAAGTACATTAATCTCTAGGAGAAAGAACATGGCTCCTTCCTGAGCTGTATGATGGCTGCGTGGTCCCATGGTGTTTATACTTGCGTACAACTGTTTGTACTGATGAACGTGGTACCTTCAGGCATTTGGAAATTGCTCCCAAGGATAAACCAGACTTCCGGAGGTCTACACTTATTTTCTGAGGTCTTGGCAGGTTTCTTTTGATTTTCCCATGATGTCAAGCAAAGAGGCACTTTGAGTTTGAAGGTAGGACTTGAAATACTTCCACAGGTACACCTCCAATTGACTCAAATGATGTCAATTAGACTATCAGCAGCTTCTAATGCCATGACATCATTTTCTGGAATTTACCAAGCTGTTTAAAGGCACAGTCAACTTAGTGTATGTAAACTTCTGACCCACTGGAATTGAGATTCAGTGAATTATAAGTGAAATAATCTGTCTGTCAACAATTGTTGGAAAAATTACTTGTGCCATGCATAAAGTAGATGTCGTCACCGAGGTTGCCAAACGTTTGTTAATAAGACATTTGTGGAGTGGTTGAGATATGAGGTTTAATGACCCCAACCTAAGTGTATTCAAACTTCCAACTTCAACTGTATTTGTATGAACATAACAAGATTCAACAACTGAGACATAAACTGAACAAGTTCCACAGACATGTGACTACCAGAATTGGAATAATGTGTCCTTGAACAAAGGGGGGGGTCAAAATCAAAAGTAACAATCAGTTTCACACCAGTGGCATTAAGTACTGCAGTGCATCTCCTCATGGACTGCACCAGATTTGCCAGTTCTTGCTGTGAGATGTTACTCCACTCTTCCACCGAGGCACCTGCAAGTTCCCGGGCATTTCTGAGGGGAATGACCCTAGCCCTCACCCTCCGATCTAACAGGTCCAAACGTGCACAATGGGATTGCACAGAACAGTATGGCTGGTGGCATTGTCATGCTGGAGGGTCATGTCAGGATGAGCATGCAGGAAGGGTACCACATGAGGGAAGAAAATGTCTTCCCTGTTGCGCACAGCGTTAAGATTGCCTGCAATGACAGCACGCTCAGTCCGATGATGCTGTGACACACCGCAGCAGACCATGATGGACCCCGCTCCAGAGTACAGGCCTCGGTGTAATGCTCATTCCTTCGATGATAAAAGCAAATCTGACCATCACCCCTGGGGAGACAAAACCACAACTCGTCAGAGAAGAGCACTTTTTGTCAGTCCTGTCTGGTCCAGCGACGGTGCATTTGTGATAATAGGCGATGCTGTTGCCCGTGATTTCTGGTGCGGACCTGCCTTACAACAGGCCTATAAGCCCTCAGTCCAACCTCTCTCAGCCTTAACTCTGTCCAACTCATCCCAAACTATCTCAATTTGGTTGAGGATGGGTGATTGTGGAGGCCAGGTCATCTGAATCAGCACTCCATCACACTCCTTCTTGGTTAAATAGCACTTACACATGCCTGGAGGTGTGTTGGGTCATTGTCCTGTTGAAAATAAATTATAGTCCCACTAAGCTCAAACCAGATGGGATGGTGCATCGCTGCAGGATGCTGTGGTAGCGATGCTGGTTAAGAGTGCCTTGAATTCGAAATAAATCACTGACGGTGTCACCAGCAAAGCACCCCCACATCATCACACACATCATCTCCTTCATGCTTCACGGTGGGAACCACACATGCAGAGACAATCCGTTCACCTACTCTGCGTCTCACAAAGACACGGCGGTTGGAACCAAAAATCTCAAAATGGGGCTCATCAGACCAAATAACAGATTTCCACCGGCCTAATGTCCATTGCTTGTGTTTCTTGGCCCAAGCAAGTCTCTTCTTCTTATTGGTGTCCTTTAATAGTGGTTTCTTTGCAGGAATTTGACCATGAAGGCCTGATTCACGCAGTCTCCTCTGAACAGTTGATATTGAGATGTTTCTGTTACTTGAACTCTGTTAAGCATTTATTTGGTCTGCAATTTCTGAGGCTGGTAACTCTAAAGAGCTTATCCTCTGCAGCAAAGGTAACTCTGGGTCTTCTTATATATATATATATACCCTATATATATATATATATATATATATATATATAAGAAGACCCAGTATACTGTATACTGTATAGAGAGAGAGAGCAAGAGAGAGAGACTGATGTCGACATATGCACACACAAAGGAAAGCACCCCGCACACATGCACACGCGCACGTACGCACTTCCGAAGAAAATTGTCAAAAAAATATAGAATATCTGTTTGTCTGCTTTTTTCTCACCCCGAATTACACGACAAACAGAGTTCTCAGCAGTTAATGCTTTAGCCTCTTCAGGATTCAACAAAGAGAATACTAAACACACTGTAAGAGAGAAAACAGACACCTTTTAAAGGTCAAATACTGATAGCCATCGTCTTGTTCATGACCGGCAAATCTCATCTCCAAATGGAGAGTAAATATAACATGAACTATTAATAGAATTGTCTGAGAGGAAATTGCATCATTGACCCTTAAAGCAGCAGGCAATTGACAGTAAAGGACCATTTCAATATGTATTTAACCCTTGGATTCCCTAAGGGAGGCTCTTTGGAAATGGGATGCATGTATTATTCATATTCATAGACGAAATGAGTCTCCTTATGAGCTGTGCACATAGTGTGAATTCCACCAGGTCTGAAGCAGTGATGGTTTAAAATGAGCAGGAAGCAGCTGGAACTGAAGACATTAACTGGTGTTTTTAAATGTCTGTCTTTTTCATCCTCTTTTATAAGGTTTTGATCTGCTCCTGCTATTTACTTGTCCTGCTGATATTAAATGTTTACTGCCTTTTTTCATTTTCAGTGTCTGCTTTACCTGTTGTGTTCCACCCACTGTGCTCCATTTCAGTAAACCATCCTTGGGTTTGAGAAAGGCACCGTATAAATATAGCAACTATATAAAACGTGTTTTTCCCCATAGGCGTGTCTGCAGTCAGAGAATGATAAAGCCAAGTGTTCTGTGACTGACTGTCTCAGAAGAAGGAGAGGTAAGGAGAGGTGGTAGAGGTAGCCGGGCACACCGGGGTGAAAGAGAGAGGCCCTTCAGATAAAAGAGTGTCTCTAAAGCAGGGATTTACCTAGCCTGTGTCTGCCGGCCCCGATCCACATTCAGATGTAAACATGACACCAGGGTGAGGCCTATGGATCAGCTGCACCTCCTCAGGATCCTCTAAATCTGTACTGTCACTTATCCACTTTCAGACAAAGGGAGAGGGAGGGAGGGAGGGAGGGAGGGAGGGAGGGAGGGAGGGAGGGAGGGAGGGAGGGAGGGAGGGAGGGAGGGAGGGAGGGAGGGAGGGAGGGAGGGAGGGGAAAAAAGAGACTCAGAGACAGAAAGAGAGGGATAAAAAGAGAGGATAATTAAGGATGAAGAATTGGGAGAAAGAGAGGAGAACGCAGAGCAAAGGAGAGAGAAAGATAGACTCATCATTATCACTGTGACACAGAGAGTCTGTCATGAAATGCTTGGTCAAATAAACTTAGCATAAAATAATGTTTCTATACTCTTATTCTGTTTAACTGTTTTCTTTCATGCAATATTCATGAGATTTATGAATCATTGAACACAGATGTATGAACAAAGTTTCCCAGCTTTAACTCCCTAGTGTGTTCAGCCTCCCCCCATTGAAGAGAACCTCTCTGGGGTGACAGTTTCTAAAACTTATCCTGTCATTTGGTGCCTGCAAAGCCACTTAAAATGGCCACCCAGGGATTCTGGATTCCAAAGGGATGTATACTACAGCGGTAATTAACAATTATCATGATCAAGGAGTTTTTCCCTGACCACCAGGGACCGAACCAGGAAACCTCTTGGCCCTAGAAATAAGATAACCAGGTTTGCTATAACTATAGGGCTTTTAACATTATTCCTTGTCAGATAATGGGCTCAGGAAAAACTCCTGGCACCCAGTTATGATATCTGACTACAATACTACTATATCTGACTACAATACTACTTGTCAGCTGTACCAATGCCGCTGCTGTATGTCCTGTAACAGATGAAAATAAAACAATTATTATACTAACAATTCTATGCAAATCTGTAAATTCCCTCCTGAAAGAACCCTTGGAAATTGGCAATAGAAATTCCTATTTTGACAACTTTTATACGCAAAACCACTTAACCAACATCTTAATTCCTCAGTGAGTCAGTGGAATTACAGCTCGTTAATGTCCGTTTCCACTAGATAGCACAGCCACAAATTATAAATTGCCTAAATCGTAAAAATGAATGCAAACAAAAATGAGCTTTTTGTTCTTAATTTAAGGTTAGGGTTAGGTATACGGTTAGCAGTGTGGTTAAGGTTAGGGTTGGGTTAAGATTAGGTTTGAATCTGATTTAAAGAAGATTAATTGTAGAATTATGGTTTATGACTTTGTGGCCCTGATAACTATTACGACCATTGATGACAGAAGTCATTTGTAGATGTACGTTATTATCAGGACAGACCAACTCACTTCATAACTCAATTACAATTGATGTGGAAGACGTGTCTGTCCGGTAAAATGTGTTGGGATAAAGTTCAGAGCAGAACTATCAGACAGACAAATCAGACAGACAAATCTGATGGAGAAATAAGACAGAGAAATCAGACATCAAAGGACATAGGGCTCTGCCGAGGCGAGAGGACACTAGGGAGGGATGTTTTGAACTCTGCCAGATTGTCTGTCTATTTCTATCTAACAGCATAAGCTTGTCACTACAGTATAGCTGTAACAAAATACATGATTTAGTTTCTGGGTGGATGCATTTATCCAATCTGACAGTTTCGTGCTTTATCCATTCCATACAGGGGGACATCTGGTGAGGTTACCCCAGGTTAAGAGCTCTCACTCTGGGCCACTCTGCTCCAGACCTCCTGGGACCTGAACCAGAAACCTCCTGATTACACATACAGCATGTCTCTCAGGTCCAGGTCACACTCTGCTGCCCACTTCAATTAAATCCTCTGCACACTGAAGAGGCTCGGAGCACTTGTACTAACCAGTCATAGAGAGAGAGTACGATTGGGAGCCATGTTGCCGCCTGTCAGAACTCAATTCCTCCATTTAACATCAGAATGTGGATTTTATTTCTATCGGTTTGGGTTTATGAGCTTAATCTACAATCCTGTGGACTCTTAATAGTCAATACTGCCAGGAGGCACTCCCATGACTGTGATTATATTATGGTGTCTCAGAGCACCACAACTGTTTTTGATTGAAACCACACTGGCTCTATGTATGGCTCTATGTACACTTCCTCCCTCCCCTTCCACCATTCTTTCCCATAGCTTAGAGTGTACACTCCGTCCCTCATACCAAGGATAATTTGAAATGTTTTGATTTTGAAATGAAATACCCCTTGAATTATTCAAAAAAATAAATAGAAAAACGATTTGATGAAAATGTTAATTTGGTCTTTCTGCTATTAGCCCATACAAACACAAGTTTCTTCTGAAGTGTCTGTCCTATATCTGAGAGATAGAACAAAGATCAGGAAACATTTGTTTTTTATTTACATGTAGTTAACCCCTTTTTTTGGCACTAAACAATCCCCATATATACTTAGATACATTTTTTCAACTAGTACCGGGGACCTTCAAAATAGTCTTGTGAGGCCTGTGGGCATCCTAGAACAGAACATGTTCATGTTCGTGAGAGTCTCACCTTTCTACAGAGGGGTCATATTTGTGAGTAGCCCAAACTGTTCTGACTCTACAGACAAAAGTTGGCAAATCGAATGTACCGGCTTCAGACGAGTCCCGAGACACTTGTGGGGGTCGTAGAACAAAATGGAGAACACCATTCTGTTCGTAAGTCTCATATTGCAATATAAGGGTGACATAATAGTTTTATGCTCCAGACGTTTTTTTGAGAAGACCGATTTTCGTGATTTCTCGTGATCTGACAAACACCGCTTTAGCTCTGTCACCTTTCACTGCAGATGCGGAAGTGTGACATAGAAGGATGTGGTGGATTGAGATGCATCCAAATGCAAACCCCACCTGATATTTCTAAGTTAAACAGAGATTTTTATGGGGATTTTTTTATTATGCTAATTAGATTTACATGAGGCGCAGACATCGACCTTAGTGGGTTAATGTCCTGAAAAGGTAGAAAATAAATAACTTTTTTGAATTTGTTCAAATGCTATTTTAACCTGAATGGTTAGGTTTAGGGTTTAGGGTTTAGGGTTTAGGGTTTAGGGTTTAGGGTTTTGGGTTTAGGATTAGGGTTAGAGTTAGGGTTTGGGGTTCGGGACAATAGGATTTTTAATGGTGAAAAAAATGTACACTCCAACAAGTTCTGAAATTTCACAAAAACACAGCTGTGTGTATAAGGTTAGGTGTCCTTGTTCACCTAACCCTTGTTCACTTGTTCCTGAAATACAAACAGGGATCTCAGAGCTCTCTCTCTCCTTCCCTTTCCCTTCCCCTTTCTTCCATTCTTCTCTAAGCCTCCCCTTGTTGTGAGCCCTGCCAGCGTAGGAAGGGGGTCATGACATAATATAAACACCACCAACCTGAGCTCTGCCCACGTTCCTGCAGATCTGGACCTGATATCAGAGAGCATGCTAAATGCCATGACACCCATAGCCTTCCTGATGTAATCCACGACACAACAATATTGACATACTGTGAGGCAAGGAGATATCATTGTTGACATTTCATCAACTTGGCAGGCAGAATGCCATCACCGTGCCATGGCTGTATTCAGCTAACATTCTTCAACAATCAGCACTACTTTTACTGTATCTGACCTTAATATGTGGCATAATAACATAAACAAATGATTTAGCAAATGCCATCAGATTAGTCACCAATTAATGTTTAAGTGGGAGTCTTAACTGATAAAGATTTGAGCAGCCAAGCAATTGCTGTAATTAGGAATCATTAACACTGTGGTAGTTAAAAACGCAGTTTTGTTATTTTTGTTAAACTACTTGAACTGTATAATATATCAAATATTATGAGAAGTACTATAACAATTAAAAGCAGAAGTGACCTGTTGAATATGTTTTAATCTGTGCCTCTCTGACTAGAGTATAGAGCACATTACAGAACCCATATCTACCCAGTGCTACCCAGTGCTACACAGTGGTACACAGTGCTACCCATATCTACCCAGTGCTACACAGAGATACACAGTGCTACCCAGACATACGCATAGCTACCCAGTGCTACCCAGAGCTACCCAGTGATACACAGTGCTCCCCAGAGCTACCCAGAGCTACCCGGTGATACACAGTGCTACCCAGAGCTACCCAGTGCTACCCAGTGACACACAGTGCTACCCAGTGATACACAGTGCTATACAGTGCTACCCAGTGATACACAGTGCTATACAGTGCTACCCAGTGATACACCGTGCTATCCAGTGCTACACAGTGATACACAGTGCTACACAGTGCTACCCAGTGATAAACAGTGCTACCCAGTGCTACACAGTGCTACCCAGTGCTACGCAGTGCTACCCAGTGCTACACAGTGCTGCCCAGTGCTACACAGTGATACACAGTGCTACACAGTGCTACCTAGTGATAAACAGTGCTACCCAGTGCTACGCAGTGCTACCCAGTGCTACACAGTGCTGCCCAGTGCTACACAGTGCTACCCAGTGCTACACAGTGCTACCCAGTGATAAACAGTGATACCCAGTGCTACGCAGTGCTACCCAGTGCTACACAGTGCTGCCCAGTGCTACACAGTGCTACCCAGTGCTGCGCAGGGACAGTAGATGCTCGAGCTAAAGCTCAGACACAGGAACTGCTCTGTAGGGGTTCTGCCTGAGCCTGCTGTATGTACTCATTGTGATGTATTATTTATTAACATTTATTTAACTCGGTAAGTCAGTTAAGTTATGATAGCATGTGTTGTCATTTTGGCAGGAGAAATCAGAGATGTTTTTGATGACTGGAGGGTGAGTCACCGTTGTCAGTGTTATTAAAATAGCACCGTGTCTTTTATAGGGCTGACCAGCTCTTGGATGTGTTTGATATTTTTCTGTAGATTCTTAACCCTTTCAATACCAAGACCTCAGCAAGAAATGGCTTTTCATTCATCTGACAAGTAGAACATAATGAAAATAACAGTTCATTCGTTTTATTGACAAATGTCAGTAAAAAAAAAGAGTTAGCCAATGCAAAAACCTGATCAAATGAATTTCCAGTAGATTAATCCTTCAAGTACTTAACTCACTGGATATCTAACTATTCAGTGAAAACGGTGTGGAATTTGTGAGTTTGTGACATCAACTATGTAAGGTTATTACAGTGACACTATGTCCTGGGATTTCCTATCATCTTCTAATTAGCAGAACCACTTACCTTACAACAACTCTTGTGTAGCTTGTGAGAGTCATAGAGCAACACATGTGTTCGTAAACGCTTCAGCTTTTCATGGATAGCTTTTAATAGTTTGTAGCTCAAACCATTGGCATTTTTGCCTTCTCGGATCTGCCCTTGTCTCACAAACACCACTTTAGCTCAGCCCCCGTTAATTAAACAGACTTATGGTTGGTATATCATTTTTTTGTACCTTTATTTAACTAGGCAAGTCAGTTAAGATCAAAATGTTATTTACAATGACAGCCTACTCCAGCCAAACCCTAACTCAGACGACACTGGGCCAATTGTGCGCTGCCCTATGGGACACCCAATCATGGCCGGTTGTGATACAGCCTGGACTCGAACCAGGGTCTATAGTGACACCTCTAGAAATGAGATGCAGTGCCTTAGACCGCTGCTCCACTCGGGAGTCCATACATTTATGGATGCAGAAAAAATACAAACCAATTGTACAACCCAGAAGTCAGTAGCTCAAATACACAATGCTTAAAAGGGGTTAGAATTCCAACACGCACTGGCGTTACGGTGGGACTCATTGGGTTAAGGTGAGAGTTAGTTTCTTAGATTCTATTGACAGTATATGTAACCTTTCCTCAAAGGTCATCCTCATTAGAACATGGACTTTAGAGATGTGCTTCCCCTCGCTGGGGTAATTTAAACTATCAGAGAGGCTGTCTTTGATGTGTTAAAATGGTACACACTTGCGTTATCTTCAGCCTCCAGGAATGTGGTCAATGTTAAACCACTAAATCTCTCTTTATTCTTATATGTTAAGAACAGTGGCGTGACAGAGTATTAAACATGACAGTAGGTCTCCATTAAGGCTCTACAGAGCTCTGTCAGAAAAGTTAGGAGGCAGCGGAACATTCAGCACATGAAATGGAACCCTAATTAGATTGAATAATGTTCCATTAGAATATTGGCCAAATGAATGTGATGTCATGCGCGTCAAATGTGAGATGAGAAGAACCATACTGCGGAATCAGAGAGGGTCGTTAATGTCAGAGAGGCTCATTAAATGATTAAATGAACTCTTCTCAATCAATTCTGACTCTTTCCTGTTGATCTGTGACATTACTTTTCCTACAGTAGGAATATGCATCGTGAGCTGAAGCTATGTTGGACTTCTTTGCAGACTAATTCAACTTGATGAAAAAGACATAAAAACTACTACATAAATTACTTAAATTTATAGCTTTTGTGCTGTATACAAACACTGAAATAATTACCTGGCAAAACTATGTGTGGTGTTTCCATACTGTTATTATAATAATAATAATTCGTGCCCACTCAGAAATGATTGACAAGACCCAAATTCACCTCAACAGTCGGTGTCAAAACAATAAATTAGCGGCTAGTAGAGCACTGTGAAATTATAAATTATCATGTGTTTTTCCATGAATGTATTCATTTTTTAGACTGTGACGTTCATTCTCCTGGTGAACATAGGATGAATGTGAATAACACTCTGACTCATTCACAGAGAATAGAGGAAGGTCACTACACAAACAGAGGTCACTACACAAGCACGGTGAACTCAAGGGCAACATTTACTCAGCTTCTGTGTGGCCCGAAAACTAAAGTCTAAAGTGGTTGCTCACACACACACGCCTAACGAAAAATAACCACTGACATGTAAAGAATGCTAGGCTGTACATTACAAACAAATAACTATCTATCAAAAATAATAACCTTGTTTGTGGTTTTTTTGGTACCAAGGCCAGGGTCATAATTTTACCAAGCATTTCATGCCAACTGAAGACAATTTCACTCTACTAAAGCTTTTTCTTCTCAATACTTGTAAGTGATTAACGTCTTTTAAAATGTGTGAAGTCTCTGCTTCGTCCAAAGCCAAGCCGCTATCAGGACTCAACAGCCTGCCTCAGCATAACAGGGATGTCGACAGCAACATTATGACAGAATGTCTTTCAAAGTAATTACATTTTAAGATGTGCAAATGTCATGATAATGCTTTACTCGTCTGACTAAAGGCTAAATTAATATTCAATTCATCCTCATCACATACATTCAATTCTAAGAGACGAAGGGCATTTTCAGTTTTCGATTACTGTGTATGGGATGAGATAGGGAGTATATGGTCACACTTCACACAATTCTATGTATATAGAAGTTCGGCCTACCAAAACAAATAATATATTAGTAACCCTTACTGTATGTGTTATCGGGCCTACCCACACGTTCACTTAATTAGAACTCATACTGTATGTGTTATCGGGCCTATCCACACATTCACTTAATTAGAACTCATACTGTATGTGTTATCGGGCCTACCCACACGTTCACTTAATTAGAACTCATACTGTATGTGTTGTCGGGCCTATCCACACGTTCACTTAATTAGAACTCATACTGTATGTGTTATCGGGCCTAACTACATGGTAACCATACTAATAACTCATACTGTATGTGTTATCGGGCCTACCCACACGTTCACTTTATTAGAACTCATACTGTATGTGTTATCGGGCCTACCTACATGGTAACCATACTAATAACTCATACTGTATGTGTTATCGGGCCTACCCACACGTTCACTTAATTAGAACTCATACTGTATGTGTTGTCGGGCCTAACTACATGGTAACCATACTAATAACTCATACTGTATGTGTTATCGGGCCTAACTACATGGTAACCATACTAATAACTCATACTGTATGTGTTGTCGGGCCTACCCACACGTTCACTTAGTTAGAACTCATACTGTATGTGTTATCGGGCCTACCCACACGTTCACTTTATTAGAACTCATACTGTATGTGTTATCGGGCCTACCTACATGGTAACCATACTAATAACTCATACTGTATGTGTTATCGGGCCTACCCACACGTTCACTTAATTAGAACTCATACTGTATGCGTTGTCAGGCCTAACTACATGGTAACCATACTAATAACTCATACTGTATGTGTTATCGGGCCTATCCACACGTTCACTTTATTAGAACTCATACTGTATGTGTTGTCGGGCCTACCTACATGGTAACCATACTAATAACTCATACTGTATGTGTTCTCGGGCCTAACTACATGGTAACCATACTAATAACTCATACTGTATGTGTTATCGGGCCTAACTACATGGTAACCATACTAATAACTCATACTGTATGTGTTCTCGGGCCTACCTACATGGTAACCATACTAATAACTCATACTGTATGTGTTCTCAGGCCTAAGTACATGGTAACCATACTAATAACTCATACTGTATGTGTTATCGGGCCTAACTACATGGTAACCATACTAATAACTCATACTGTATGTGTTCTCGGGCCTACCTACATGGTAACCATACTAATAACTCATACTGTATGTGTTCTCAGGCCTAAGTACATGGTAACCATACTAATAACTCATACTGTATGTGTTATCGGGCCTAACTACATGGTAACCATACTAATAACTCATACTGTATGTGTTCTCGGGCATACCTACATGGTAACCATACTAATAACTCATACTGTATGTGTTCTCAGGCCTAAGTACATGGTAACCATACTAATAACTCATACTGTATGTGTAATCGGGCCTAACTACATGGTAACCATACTAATAACTCATACTGTATGTGTTATCGGGCCTACCCACACGTTCACTTAATTAGAACTCATACTGTATGTGTTATCGGGCCTACCTGTAACGGCGTTCTTCGTTTGTCGAAAGAGAGTCGGACCGAAATGCAGCGTGGTGGCTAATCATGATCTTTAATGAGGAAATGGTGACGATACATGAAATAACTAATAAATACAAAAACAACGAACGTGAAACCTAATTACAGCCTATCTGGTGAAACTACACAGAGACAGGAACAATCACCCACGAAAGACAAAGCGAAACTCAGGCTACCTAAATACGGTTCCCAATCAGAGGCAACGCGAATCACCTGACTGCTGATTGAGAACCGCCTCAGGCAGCCAAGCCTATACAACACCCCTAATCAGCCGCGATCCCAAATACTACAAACCCCAATATGAAACACAACACACAAACCCATGTCACACCCTGGCCTGAACAAATAATTAAAGAAAACACAAAATACTAAGACCAAGGCGTGACAGAACCCCCCCCCCCCTAAGGTGCGGACTCCCGGACGCACCTCAAAACCATAGGGAGGGTCCGGGTGGGCGTCTGTCCATGGTGGCGGCTCCGGCTCGGAACGTGGACCCCACTCCATAAATGTCATAGTTCATCCCCTTCGCGTTCTGGGATAATCCACCCTCGCCGCCGACCATGGCCTAATAGTCCTCACCCAGAACCCCAGAGAACTGAGGAGCAGCTCGTGACTGAGGGGCATCTCGGGACTGAGGGACAGCTCGGGACTGAGGGGCAGCTCGGGACTGAGGGGCAGCTCGGGACTGAGGGGCAGCTCGGGACTGAGGGGCAGCTCGGGACTGAAGCAGCTCGGGACTGAGGGGCAGCTCGGGACTGAGGGGCAGCTCGGGACTGAGGGGCAGCTCGGGACTGAGGGGCAGCCCGGGACTGAGGGGCAGCCCGGAACTGAGGGGCAGCCCGGAACTGAGGGGCAGCCCGGAACTGAGGGGAAGCCCAGTACCGAGAGGAAGCCCAGTACTGAGAGGAAGCCCAGTACTGAGATGAAGCTCAGGTAGGTAGTAGGCTCCGGTAGATCCTGGCTGGCTGGCGGATCTGGAAGATTCAGGTAGACTAGCAGATCTGGAAGATTCTGGTTGACTAGCAGATCTGGAAGACTCTGGTTGACAGGCTGATCTGGAAGAATCTGGTTGACTGGCAGATCTAGAAGGTCATGGCTGACTGGCGGATCTAGCTGCTCTATGCAGACTGACAGCTCTGACTGCTCCATGCAGGCTGACAGCTCCTTGCAGACTGGCAGCTCTGGCTGCTTCATGCAGACTGACAGCTCTGACTGCTCCATGCAGGCTGACAGCACCCTGCAGACTGGCAGCTCCTTGCAGACTGACAGCTCCTTGCAGACTGACAGCTCCCTGCAGACTGGCAGCTCCCTGCAGACTGGCAGCTCCTTGCAGATTGACAGCTCTGACTGCTCCATGCAGGCTGACAGCTCCTTGCAGACTGACAGCTCCTTGTAGACTGGCAGCTCCTTGCAGACTGGCAGCTCCTTGCAGACTGGCGGCTCCTTGCAGACTGACAGCTCCCTGCAGACTGGCAGCTCCCTGCAGACTGACAGCTCTGACTGCTCCATGCAGGCTGACAGCTCCTTGCAGACTGACAACTCCTTGCAGACTGGCAGCTCCTTGCAGACTGGCAGCTCCTTGCAGACTGACAGCTCTGGCTGCTTCATGCAGACTGACAGCTCTGACTGCTCCATGCAGGCTGACAGCTCCTTGCAGACTGACAGCTCCTTGCAGACTGGCAGCTCCTTGCAGACTGACAGCTCCTTGCAGAATGACATCTCCCTGCAGACTGGCAGCTCCCTGCAGACTGGCAGCTCCTTGCAGACTGGCAGCTCCTTGCAGACTGACAGCTCCCTGCAGACTGGCAGCTCCTTGCAGACTGACAGCACCCTGCAGACTGGCAGCTCAGGCTGCTTCAAACAGGCAGGAGGCTCCGGCAGCGCAGGAGAGGAGGAAAACGCTGGCTGCGCTGAACAGGCGGGAGACTCTGACAGCGCAGGAGAGGAGGAAAACGCTGGCTGCGCTGAACAGGCGGGAGACTCCGACAGCGCAGGAGGGAAGGAAGGCTCTGGCTGTGCTGAACAGGCGGGAGACTCCGACAGAGCAGGAGAGGCGAGGCGCACTGTAGGCCTGATGCGTGGTGCGGGCACTGGTGATACTGGAGAGAGGACACGCACAGGAAGCCTGGTGCGGGGAGCTGCTACCGGAGGACTGGTGTGTGGAGGTGGCTCTGGATAGACCGGACCGTGCAGGCGCACTGGAGCTCTTGAGCACCGAGCCTGCCCAAGCTTACCTGGCTCGATGCCCACTTTAGCCCGTCCAATACGAAGGGCTGGTATGAACCGTACCGGCTATGCACCCGCACTGGAAACATTGTGCGCTCCATAGCATAACACGGTGTCTGCCCGGTCTCTCTAGCCCACCGGAAAGCACAGGGAGTTTGCACAGGTCTCCTACCTGGCATAGCCATACTCCCTGTAAGCCCCCCCCCAATAATTTTTTGGGGTTGCTTCTCGGGCTTCCTTGCCAACCGTGTTCCCTCGTATCGCCGGCTCCTATCTCCTGCTGCCTCTGCTTCCTCCTTGGGGCGGCGATATTCACCAGGCTGAGCCCAGGGTCCTCTTCCGTCTAATATCATCTCCCAAGACCAGAAGTCCTTATATCGCTGCTCCTCATGATTAACAGGGAGAGTTGGCTCAGGTCTGACTCCTGACTCTGCCACTCTCTCCCTGAGCCCCCCCCCCAATACATTTTTTGGGGTGACTTTCGGGTTTCGCTCTGCGCCGCCGTGTTTTCCTTTTCGACTCCATTCGCCTATAGCCTTCTTCGCACTGCTCAAGCGAATCCCATGCGGGCTCCTGCACTCTCTCTGGGTCGGCCGCCCACCTGTCGATTTCTTCCCACGTCGTATACTCCATGCCATTGCTGTCCATAACGTCCTCCTTTCGCTGCTCCTGCTGTCGCTGCCTGTTACCACGCTGCTCGGTCGGTGTGTGGTGGGTGATTCTGTAACGGCGTTCTTCGTTTGTCGAACGAGAGTCGGACCGAAATGCAGCGTGGTGGCTAATCATGATCTTTAATGAGGAAATGGTGACGATACATGAAATAACTAATAAATACAAAAACAACGAACGTGAAACCTAATTACAGCCTATCTGGTGAAACTACACAGAGACAGGAACAATCACCCACGAAAGACAAAGCGAAACTCAGGCTACCTAAATACGGTTCCCAATCAGAGGCAACGCGAATCACCTGACTGCTGATTGAGAACCGCCTCAGGCAGCCAAGCCTATACACCCCTAATCAGCCGCGATCCCAAATACTACAAACCCCAATACGAAACACAACACACAAACCCATGTCACACCCTGGCCTGAACAAATAATTAAAGAAAACACAAAATACTAAGACCAAGGCGTGACACTACCCACACGTTCACTTAATTAGAACTCTTACTGTATGTGTTGTCGTGCCAACCTACAAGGTACACGGTAACTATACTAGTACATTTTCCTGTATGTGTTGTCAGCCTACCAACATGGTTACAATACTAGTCAAATGTACTGTATGTGTTGTCGGGCCTACCAACATGGTTACAATACTAGTCAAATGTACTGTATGTGTTGTCGGGCCTACCAACATGGTTACAATACTAGTCAAATGTATGTGTTGTCGTTAACTATACTAGTACATTTTCCTGTATGTGTTGTCGAGCCTTCCAACATGGTTACAATACTAGTCAAATGTACTGTATGTGTTGTCGGGCCTGCCTACACCGTTACTATACTAGTAACTCTTATTGTATGTGTTGTCAGGCCTACCTACACTGTTACTATGCTAGTAAATCTTACTGTATGTGTTGTCAGGACTACCTACTGTCACGCCTTGGTCTTAGTGTTTTGTGTTTTCGTTATATATTCTGGTCAGGCCAGGGTGTGACATGGGTTTACGTGTTGTGTTTCGTATTGGGGTTTTATAGGATTTGGGATTGCTAGGTTTAGGGGTGTGTCTAGTTAGGCTTGGCTGCCTGAGGCGGTTCTTGATCAGAGTCAGGTGCTTCTCGTTGCCTCTGATTGGGAACCGTATTTAGGTAGCCTGAGTTCGCTTTGTCTTTCGTGGGTGATTGTTCCTGTCTCTGTGTAGTGTTCACCAGATAGGCTGTATTAGGTTTCACGTTCCGTTTGTTGTTTTTTTGTATTTATCGTTATTTCATGTACCGTCACTTTTTTTCATTAAAAACATGAGTAACCACCACGCTGCATTTCGGTCCGACTCTCTTTCAACAAACGAAGAACGCAGTTACAGAATCACCCACCACACACTGACCGAGCAGCGTGGAAACAGGCAGCGACCGCAGGAAAAGCGAAAGGAGGAATGGACATGGGAAGACGTATTGGATGGCAGAGGTTGTTACAATTGGGAGGAGATGCTGGCTGGAAGAGATCGCCTCCCATGGGAACAGGTGGAAGCACTGAGGAGAGCAGAGGCAGCCGGAGATAAGAGTCGACGATACGAGGGAACACGGTTGGCAAGGAAACCCAAAAAGCACCCCCAAAAATGTATTGGGGGGGGGGCTCAGAGGGAGAGTGGCTGAGTCGGGTGTCAGACCTGAGCCAACTCTCCCTGCTAATCGTGAAGAGCAGTTGCAGTGGGAGAGGCTGCATCACTTGGAGTATTGGACATGGGAGGAGGAACTGGACGGAAAAGGACCCTGGGCTCAGCTTGGAGAATATCGCCGTCCCAAGGAAGAACTAGAGGCGGCTAAAGCAGAGAGACGCTGGTATGAGGAGGCAGCACGGCGACGCGGATGGAAGCCTGAGAGTCGGCCCCAAAAATGTATTGGGGGGGGGGCTTACAGGGAGTATGGCTATGCCAGGTAGGAGATCTGCGCAAACTCCCTGTGCTTACCGGGGGGCTAAAGAGACCGGGCAGGCACCGTGTTATGCTAGTGAGCGCACGGTGTCTCCAGTGTGGGTGCATAGCCTGGTACGGTTCATACCAGCCCTTCGTATTGGCCGGGCTAGAGTGGGCATCGAGCCAGGTAAGCTTGGGCAGGCTCGGTGCTCAAGAGCTCCAGTGCGCCTGCACGGTCCGGTCTATCCAGAGCCACCTCCACACACCAGTCCTCCGGTAGCAGCTCCCCGCACCAGGCTTCCTGTGCGTGTCCTCGCTCCAGTATCACCAGTGCCCGCACCACGCATCAGGCCTACAGTGCGTCTCGCCTCTCCTGCTCTGTCGGAGTCTCCCGCCTGTTCAGCACAGCCAGAGCCTTCCTTCCCTCCTGCGCTGTCGGAGTCTCCCGCCTGTTCAGCGCAGCCAGCGTTTTCCTCCTCTCCTGCGCTGTCGGAGTCTCCCGCCTGTTCAGCGCTATCAGAGCCTTCTCTCTCTACAGCGCTGCCGGAGCCTCCTGCCTGTTTGAAGCAGCCTGAGCTGCCAGTCTGCAGGGTGCTGTCAGTCTGCAAGGAGCTGCCAGTCTGCAGGGAGCTGTCAGTCTGCAGGGAGCTGTCAGTCTGCAAGGAGCTGTCAGTCTGCAAGGAGCCGCCAGTCTGCAAGGAGCTGCCAGTCCGCAAGGAGCTGCCAGTCCGCAAGGAGCTGCCAGTCTGCAAGGAGCTGCCAGTCTGCAAGGAGCTGCCAGTCTGCAGGGAGCTGTCAGTCTGCAGGGAGCTGTCAGTCTGCAGGGAGCTGTCAGTCTGCAAGGAACTGTCAGTCTGCAAGGAGCTGCCAGTCTGCAAGGAGCTGCCAGTCTGCAAGGAGCTGTCAGTCTGCATGAAGCAGCCAGAGCTGTCAGTCTGCAAGGAGCTGCCAGTCTGCAAGGAGCTGCCAGTCTGCAAGGAGCTGCCAGTCTTCAGGGAGCTGCCAGTCTGCAAGGAGCTGCCAGTCTGCAAGGAGCTGCCAGTCTGCAAGGAGCTGTCAGCCTGCATGGAGCAGTCAGAGCTGTCAGTCTGCAAGGAGCTGCCAGTCTGCAGGGAGCTGTCAGTCTGCAAGGAGCTGTCAGTCTGCAAGGAGCTGCCAGTCTGCAAGGAGCTGTCAGCCTGCATGGAGCAGTCAGAGCTGTCAGTCTGCAAAGAGCTGCCAGTCTGCAAGGAGCTGTCAGCCTGCATGGAGCAGTCAGAGCTGTCAGTCTGCATAGAGCAGCTAGATCCGCCAGTCAACCAGAATCTTCCAGGTCTGCTAGTCAACCTGAATCTTCCAGATCCGCCAGCCAGCCAGGATCTACCGGAGCCTACTACCTACCTGAGCTTCATCTCAGTACTGGGCTTCCTCTCAGTACTGGGCTTCCTCTCAGTACTGGGCTTCCTCTCAGTACTGGGCTTCCCCTCAGTTCCGGGCTGCCCCTCAGTTCCGGGCTGCCCCTCAGTCCCGAGCTGCCCCTCAGTCCCGAGCTGCCCCTCAGTCCCGAGCTGCCCCTCAGTCCCGAGCTGCCCCTCAGTCCCGAACTGCCCCTCAGTCCCGAGCTGCCCCTCAGTCCCGAGCTGCCCCTCAGTCCCGAGCTGCCCCTCAGTCCCGAGCTGTCCCTCAGTCCCGAGATGCCCCTCAGTCACGAGCTGCTCCTTAGTTCTGTGGGGTTCTGGGTGAGGACTATTAGGCCATGGTCGGCGGCGAGGGTGGATTATCCCAGGACGCGAAGGGGAGGAACTAGGACATTAATGAAGTGGGGTCCACGTCCCGAGCCGGAGCCGCCACCAATGACAGACGCCCACCCGGACCCTCCCTATGGTTTTGAGGTGGGTCCGGGAGTCCGCACCTATGGGGGGGGGGGTTCTGTCACGCCTTGGTCTTAGTGTTTTGTGTTTTCGTTATATATTCTGGTCAGGCCAGGGTGTGACATGGGTTTACGTGTTGTGTTTCGTATTGGGGTTTTATAGGATTTGGGATTGCTAGGTTTAGGGGTGTGTCTAGTTAGGCTTAGCTGCCTGAGGCGGTTCTTGATCAGAGTCAGGTGCATCTCATTGCCTCTGATTGGGAACCGTATTTAGGTAGCCTGAGTTCGCTTTGTCTTTCGTGGGTGATTGTTCCTGTCTCTGTGTAGTGTTCACCAGATAGGCTGTATTAGGTTTCACGTTCCGTTTGTTTTTTTTTTGTATTTATCGTTATTTCATGTACCGTCACTTTTTTTCATAAAAAACATGAGTAACCACCACGCTGCATTTCGGTCCGACTCTCTTTCAACAAACGAAGAACGCCGTTACACCTACACGGTACACAGTTACTATACTAGTAAATCTTACGGTATGTGTTGTCAGGCCTACCTACACGGTACACGGTAACTATACTAGTAACTCTTATTGAATGTGTTGTCAGGCCTACCTACACGGCTACAATACTAGTCAAATGTACTGTATGTGTTGTCAGGCCTACCTACACGGCTACAATACTAGTCAAATGTACTGTATGTGTTGTCAGGCCTACCTACATGGTTACAATACTAGTCAAATGTACAGTATGTGTTGTCGGGCCTGCCTACACCGTTACTATACTAGTTACTCTTGCTGTATGTGTTGTCAGGCCTACCTACATGGTTACTATACTAGTTACTCTTACTGTATGTGTTGTCAGGCCTACCTACATGGTTACTATGCTAGTAAATCGTACTGTATGTGTTGTCAGGACTACCTACACGGTATATGGTTACTATACTATCAACTCTGACTGAATGTGTTGTCAGGCCTACCCACATGGTTACTATACTATTAACTCTTACTGAATGTGTTGTCAGGCCTACCCACATGGTTACTATACTATTAACTCTTACTGAATGTGTTGTCAGGCCTACCCACATGGTTACTATACTATTAACTCTTACTGAATGTGTTGTCAGGCCTACCCACATGGTTACTATGCTAGTAAATCTTACTGAATGTGTTGTCAGGCCTACCTACACTGTTACTATACTAGTAAATCTTACTGTATGTGTTGTCAGGCCTACCCACATGGTTACTATACTATTAACTCTTACTGAATGTGTTGTCAGGCCTACCCACATGGTTACTATACTATTAACTCTTACTGAATGTGTTGTCAGGCCTACCCACATGGTTACTATGCTAGTAAATCTTACTGAATGTGTTGTCAGGCCTACCTACATGGTTACTATGCTAGTAAATCTTACTGTGTGTGGTGTCAGGCCTACCTACATGGTTACTATGCTAGTAAATCTTACTGTGTGTGGTGTCAGGCCTACCTACATGGTTACTATACTATTAACTCTTACTGAATGTGTTGTCAGGCCTACCCACATGGTTACTATGCTAGTAAATCTTACTGAATGTGTTGTCAGGCCTACCTACACTGTTACTATACTAGTAAATCTTACTGTATGTGTTGTCAGGCCTACCTACATGGCTACAAAACTAGTAAATCGTACTGTATGTGTTGTCGGGCCTACCTACACGGCTACAAAACTAGTAAATCGTACTGTATGTGTTGTTGGGCCTACCTACACGGTATATGGTTACTATACTATTAACTCTTACTGAATGTGTTGTCAGGCCTACCCACATGGTTACTATACTATTAACTCTTACTGAATGTGTTGTCAGGCCTACCCACATGGTTACTATACTATTAACTCTTACTGAATGTGTTGTCCGGCCTACCCACATGGTTACTATGCTAGTAAATCTTACTGAATGTGTTGTCAGGCCTACCTACATGGTTACTATGCTAGTAAATCTTACTGTGTGTGGTGTCAGGCCTACCTACATGGTTACTATGCTAGTAAATCTTACTGTGTGTGGTGTCAGGCCTACCTACATGGTTACTATACTATTAACTCTTACTGAATGTGTTGTCAGGCCTACCCACATGGTTACTATACTATTAACTCTTACTGAATGTGTTGTCAGGCCTACCCACATGGTTACTATACTATTAACTCTTACTGAATGTGTTGTCAGGCCTACCTACACTGTTACTATACTAGTAAATCTTACTGTATGTGTTGTCAGGCCTACCCACATGGTTACTATACTATTAACTCTTACTGAATGTGTTGTCAGGCCTACCCACATGGTTACTATGCTAGTAAATCTTACTGTGTGTGGTGTCAGGCCTACCTACATGGTTACTATGCTAGTAAATCTTACTGTGTGTGGTGTCAGGCCTACCTACACAGTTATTATACAATTAACTCTTACTCTATGTGTTGTCGGGCCTACCAACACGGTTACTATACGAGAAAATCTTACTGTACGTGTTGTCGGGCCTTCCTACATGGTTAATATACTAGTAACTCTTACTGTATGTGTTGTCAGGCCTAACTACACGGTTACTATACTAGTAAATATTACTGTATGTGTCTTCAGGCCGACCTACACTGTTACGATACTAGTAAATCTTACTGTATGCGTTGCTGGGCCTACCTACACGGTACACGGTTACTATACTGGTAACTCTTACTGTATGTGTTGTCGGGCCTAAATATGCTAGACAAGGTGGGATCTTTTTGTGTTAGTAAAATTAACTATGCAAGAAATGTCGGTGGAAACGCTATTATGTGCAAATTTTGATATCATTTGATGTAACGCAATGGCATGTCATGTGACCATCCCACTACAATTCGTTGGGAAAGCATTTAGGCTCTCCAGAGGGTAGTGAGGTCTGTACAACGCATCACCGGCGGCAAACTACCTGCCCTCCAGGACACCTACACCACCCGATGTCACAGGAAGGCCAAAAAGATCATCAAGGACAACAACCCCCCGAGCAACTGCCTGTTCATCCTGCTATCATCCAGAAGGCGAGGTCAGTACAGGTGCATCAAAGCTGGGACCGAGAGACTGAAAAACAGCTTCTATCTCAAGGCCATCAGACTGTTAAACAGCCACCACTAACATTGAGTGGCTGCTGCCAACATACTGACTCAACTCCAGCCACATTAATAATGGAAAAAATGATGTAATCAATTTATCACTAGCCACTTTATATAATGTTTACATAACCTATATTACTCATCTCATATGTATCTCATATGTATATAATGTACTCTATACCATCTACTGCATCATTCATATATTTTTATGTACATATTCGTATGCATTCCTTTACACTTGTAAGGTGTATAAGGTAGTTGTTGTGAAATTGTTAGGTTATATTACTTGTTAGATATTACTGCATGGTCGGAATTAGAAGCACAAGCATTTCGCTACACTCGCATTAACATCTGCTAACCATGTGTATGTGACAAATACATTTGATTTGATTTGATTTAGTTTATTAGTCATGATGAATGTCACCAGGTGGTGAAAGTGCAAGGTGAAGAGCTTGATGCTCCTTTCCTCTAAATATCGAATCTTATTCTGGAATCATGATAATCGATGCTTGGCTGCTGTTTGACAAATAATATCATCATGTATGTAGACTATACCTACACTGTATCTGCACGTTCTTGGCTAGAGCTCACGTGCCAATACCAGAGTGGGCATACTCGCTATATGATGAACATTTTTAGTGAGAAAACAATCAGTAGAGTTGAAAATACGATGGAAACCCATTGAACTTTCAGGTATTTTTATGTGCACTACGTCATCACGCACAGCCTTTTATCTACATACAACAGAGTCAATTTGATGGAAACACATCTCTGGTGGGAAAATGTGCATATTGTTTTAATGCGGATTTTAGAATATTCACGCCTCCCAAGTGGAGCAGCGGTCTAAGGCAGTGAATCACAGTGTTGCGGCGTCACTACAGCCTGAGATTCGACCCGGAGTCCCATAGGGCGGCGCACAATTGGCCCAGCGTGGTCCGGGTTAGGGGAGGGTTTGGCCGGGGGTGGTTTTACTTGGCTCATCGAGCTCTAGCGACTCCTTGTGGCGGGCCGGGCGCCTGCAAACTGACTTCGTCATTAGTTGACTGGTCATTAGTTGAATTTCCTCCGACCCATTGGTGTAGCTGGCTTCTGGGTTAAGCGAACGGGTGTTAAGATGCGCGGATTAGCGGGTCATGTTTCAGGGGACCTTCGCCTCTACCAAGCCCATTGGGGAGTTGCAGTTTTGAGACAAGATCTTAATTGAATCGCATTTGGATTTCACGAAAAAGGGGCAAAACATATATTTTTATAATAACTTAGCATGAAACTGTTGCCAATTGGATTCAAATCGACCTATTGCAATATAACCATTGTTTTATGTTACTTATCTGTTGTTCAGTGGAGGCTGCTGTCGGGAGGATGGCTCATAGTACTGACTGGAATGGAGTCAATGGAATGGTATCAACCACATGGAAACCACGTTTGATACCCATCCATTGACTCCGTTCCAGCCACTGCTGCTGTTACCATGTGCAGTAATTCTGTTATGGTTACCATGGGTTACCACAGTAGCCTAACCACATGCCATACAACCAACCAGATTTTACAATACTACAAGTGAATCAGGCTTCTGACTGTCTTGGCGGCTCCGACGGCCTGTCTATTCCTCAGATATAGAATACATTTTGTCGTCTGTATTTGCCAGTAATGAGATGCAGGCTGTTGAATAGATTAGAATGGCTGTCAGGGTAAAAACAATCCTGCAGTCACGGTTCAGCACAGTTCAGCACAGAGTCTTGGCAGAAGTGATGAAATATGGTAATCATGTTAATATCAGGATCAAACAAGAGATGACGACTTATGAGGCATAGAACTGAACACTACAGATTTATTTAATATTTTATAATGCATTTCACAAACCCATATTGTACTAAAACATACAGCATTCTACTGCATACAGTATGAACCTCAATTTATAATACCATTGAACACAGAAATCAACACCGAACCATTACACTGACCTCTTCCAAGCGGTCTTTGGGTCCCATTTATGAAGTGTCCAAAAAAGCACATGTATTTGCATTCACTTACATAGGTAGGTAAGACCTACAGTGTAAAGCGGGAGAAATCTTCTGTTGTGTGTTATGGAAAAGGGGCTTCCATAATAAGGGTATTACAGATTATTTATTTTATGCTATTTTCAATATCCAGAGAGGAAGTCATTACATTAGCTTATGTTTCATTTGTTTGGCTTTAGGCAAAACTGTGGAACACAGGATCAAAGCTCTCTCTTATTAACGTAGTCTCTCGCTCCTACAGCTCCTGGAGTACTCTGGTCTTACATGACACGCTTCAGAGTCTGCCTCCTGTCTGTCTCCTCCAGTCTGTCTCCTGTCTTTCTCCTCCAGAGTCTGTCTCCAGTCTGTCTCCTCTAGAGTCTGTCTCCTGTCTGTCTCCTCCAGAGTCGGTCTCCTGTCCGACTCTTCCAGAGTCTCTCTCCAGTCTGTCTCCTCCAGTCTGTCTCTTGTCGTTCTCTTCCAGAGTCGGTCTCCTGTCCGACTCCTCCAGAGTCTGTCTCCAGTCTGTCTCCCCAAGAGTTGGTCTCCTGTCAGTCTCCTCCAGTCTGTCTCCTGTCTGTCTCCTCCAGTCTGTCTCCTGTCTTTCTCCTCCAGAGTCTGTCTCCAGTCTGTCTCCTCTAGAGTCTGTCTCCTCCAGAGTCGGTCTCCTGTCCGACTCTTCCAGAGTCTGTCTCCTCCAGAGTCTGTCTCCAGTCTGTCTCCTCCAGAGTCGGTCCCCTGTCAGTCTCCTCCAGTCTGTCTCCTGTCTGTCTCCTCCAGTCTGTCTCCTGTCTGTCTCCTCCAGTCTGTCTCCTGTCCGACTCTTCCAGAGTCTGTCTCCAGTCTGTCTCCTCCAGTCTGTCTCTTGTCGTTCTCTTCCAGAGTCGGTCTCCTGTCCGACTCCTCCAGAGTCTGTCTCCAGTCTGTCTCCCCAAGAGTTGGTCTCCTGTCAGTCTCCTCCAGTCTGTCTCCTGTCTGTCTCCTCCAGTCTGTCTCCTGTCTTTCTCCTCCAGAGTCTGTCTCCAGTCTGTCTCCTCTAGAGTCTGTCTCCTCCAGAGTCGGTCTCCTGTCCGACTCTTCCAGAGTCTGTCTCCTCCAGAGTCTCTCTCCAGTCTGTCTCCTCCAGAGTCGGTCCCCTGTCAGTCTCCTCCAGTCTGTCTCCTGTCTGTCTCCTCCAGTCTGTCTCCTGTCTGTCTCCTCCAGTCTGTCTCCTGTCTTTCTCCTCCAGAGTCTGTCTCCAGTCTGTCTCCTCCAGTCTGTCTCCAGTCTGTCTCCTCCAGAGTCTGTCTCCAGTCTGTCTCCTCCAGAGTCTGTCTCCTGTCTGTCTCCTCCAGAGTCTGTCTCCAGTCTGTCTCCCCAAGAGTTGGTCTCCTGTCAGTCTCCTCCAGTCTGTCTCCTGTCTGTCTCCTCCAGTCTGTCTCCTGTCTTTCTCCTCCAGAGTCTGTCTCCAGTCTGTCTCCTCCAGAGTCTGGCTCCTGTCTTTCTCCTCCAGAGTCGGTCTCCTGTCAGTCTCCTCCAGTCTGTCTCCTGTCTGTCTCCTCCAGTCTGTCTCCTGTCTTTCTCCTCCAGAGTCTGTCTCCTGTCAGTCTCCTCCAGTCTGTCTCCTGTCTGTCTCCTCCAGTCTGTCTCCTGTCTTTCTCCTCCAGAGTCTGTCTCCAGTCTGTCTCCAGTCTGTCTCCTCCAGAGTCTGTCTCCAGTCTGTCTCCTCCAGAGTCTGTCTCCTGTCTGTCTCCTCCAGAGTCTGTCTCCAGTCTGTCTCCTTCAGTCTGTCTCATGTCTTTCTCCTCCAGTCTGTCTCCAGTCTGTCTCCTCTAGTCTGTCTCCTGTCTTTCTCCTCCAAAGTCTGTCTCTAGTCTGTCTCCTCCAGAATCTGTCTCCAGTCTTTCTCCTCCAGAGTCTGTCTCCAGTATGTCTCCTCCACAATCTGTCTCCATCTCCATTCTCCCATATGTTTGCAGGGTAATTCTGTTAGAATAAGTGAGCCCAGTGAGGCCTGCTGCCAAAGTTAACCCATGGCTTTCTTTTAATTAATCAAGAGCTGGAGCGATCCTGTCTGCGATCTAAAAGGAAGGGACAGGGCAGATGTCAGAAGATATTATCTAGAACTGGACATGGTAATTAATCACCTTGGCGGGCCTCGATTTCCAAACATGGCTAATTTAAAGAGGGTTTTCCACTCCTGTGGTAATGGCATCACTGCTAGGTGCCTCTCACCAACCTGATGAGTTCAACTGACCCTCAGCAAAAGAAGCTAAACATCCAGACGCATGATACACATGCATTGTTCATATTGAGTTTGAGACCATTACCTTCTATTTGGGATGGATAGTTGAGACCAATATCATTCCATGTTCTACTGTATTCCTCATACTTCTATCATACTTCTATCATACTTCTATCATACTAACTGATCTGTATTATTTTAAAACAATTACAAGGAACTGAGATGTAATTATCCAAATGTCTAATGCAGTGTTTTTGATTATATTCATTTTCCCTCCAAAGTCAGGTCTCAATATTGCAGGTTCAGAGTCCACAACCTAACTGTTCCTGAAGTGGATTTAAATGAATACCCCTTTATAACAAACTTAGAAGAAGACACTCTCTCTTGAAATGAGTTAAATCCATGGGATGTGTTTAATTTCACAAGCTGTTTCTCTCTGTTTTCAACAACACTGTTAGTTATTTACAGAATTTTTAAACTCTCTTTCTATAACTGTATAAAATAGCTGACTGTGAGTAGGAGTAGAAGTCTGAGCTAAGGTTCCATCTCCACTGACTATCCACCATGTTGGCACCAAATATTCTAACACAATTTCATTCTAATTTGCATTCTCAGTGGAATGTAATTTTCTTGGATCTTCCATCCGGAGTGCGCCCTTCCATTTCAATGTGACTCAAAATCCTCTGTTGAAGGCTGCCTTTTAAACAAGGTTACACTAACTATCGCAGGGAAAGACAATCAGCTTCCTGACATAAGTTTGGTTGAAGCCCACAAATGAAAAACAATAGAGCTGAAGGGGAAGAATGTTCCTAAAGCGTATTAGCATTGACTGCCGGCCTATACTTTCCAGCAATTACAAAATCATGGCTTATATCAATGAAGACTAGGGATGTTCAAAGACTTCTAATTCGCAACGCCATGAATTATTCATATATGACTGCAGGATAAGGACTTCTATGAGAAGACAGAAAATAACCATTGAGGACATGTTTTTACCCTTATCCCATCAGTTTTGGGTGAGAACGATCATTACTTTGACCTTGGGTTTATGGAAACGACCTCTCAAAATGATTCAGCACTGTCCATATTGTAAAAAAACTAAATCGTGATGTCAAAGCAACCATATCTGTAGTGATGAAAAAGTTCCAACAACTTCTATCAGAATTGATTTTGGTTATCCCTGTCAGTCAAACTGGATAGCATTCCCTTTTACTGATCACTGCTTCCTTCTGTCATGTTTACGGTCCACCATGAGGATTACAGATGCTGATTATGTACATGTTCCTGGTAATGCGATCCCATGATGCAATCTATAGTGTGTTAGCAGGGAATACAGGACGGTGACAAACTGTCAATCATAAAGATGAGTGACAGAGCCTTGCTGTAGATGTTCCCTTAGAACCAACCCGTAGAAAGGCTCACTTTTATGGGTGTAAAACTGTAGCTGTTTGGCAATAATTGGGCAGATTGGTGGCTATTGTTAACAGTCTTGCACAGCTGGCAAAGGCTGCTGGGTAAAGAACCGCCTTTCATAGTCAAACAAGTCCATGGTTCCTTAGATATGTAATTATGTAGTTACACTACATGTAATTTTCCTGAAAAATGAATTTAACTATGCAGGGTATTTTTCTTTCTGTACGACCTATCATTTCTGAGCAGATAAACAACAGTGAAGATACAATGCCTCTATTTGAATGTATTGCATGTGTTGGAAAGCAATAGTTAACTTCACACCATCAGATGTGTCATATAATCATATTTTGTGTACACTTCTAAAACTCCCAGTCCACCGTTGCCAGACAATGGCATCACTTATCTAAATGACCCGGTGGATCTATATTACAGTGACTAGCAGTAACACAGGAAGTAATGTTAATTAACTGACACTGTTATTTACCACTATGGCAGCATAACATGCCCCTGGCAAACACTGAGCTACTGTAGAAATGATACTATGGACTCATTATTTTTATAACAGTAGCGATTGATGAACAGTAATACCATACAGATTAATTAAGCAATAAGGCTTGAGAAGGTGTTGAATATGGCCAATATACCATGGCTAAGAGCTGTTCTTACGCATGAAGCAATGCGGAGTGCCTGGTATATTGGCCATATTCCACAAACCCCTGAGGTGCCTTATTGCTATTATAAACGTGTTACAAATGTAATTAGAACGGTAAAAATAAATGTTTTGTCATACCCGTGATATACAGTCTCATATACCACGGCTTTCAGCCAATCAGAATGCAGGGCTAGAACCACCCAGTTTATAATCCCAGATGAATCCCTGTAAACAGTAACCCCATTTAGAGGATGGCAGAATTTTTGGTCAATCTTTTCTGTGTGTTAAAGAAGGTGCAAATATGATACCACTAACACTTAACAAGATCATATACAGTATATACTGTATATATATCAAAAATGAAATGTCCCTTTTTCATGACCTTGTCATTCAAAGATAATTCATAAAATCCAAATAACTTCACAGATCTTCATTGTAAAGGGTTTAAATGCTGTTTCCCATGCGTGTTCAATGAACCATAAACAATTAATGAACATGCACCTGTGGAAAGGTCGTTAAGACACTAACAGCTTACAGACGGTTGGCAATTAAGGTCAGAGTTATGAAAACGTAGGACACTAAAGAGGCCTTTCTACTGACTCTGAAAAACACCAAAAGAAAGATGCTCAGGGTCCCTGCACACCTGTGTGAACGTGCCTTAGGCATGCTGCAAGGAGGCATGAGGACTGCAGATGTGGCCAGGGCAATAAATTGAGACGCCTAAGACAGCGCTACAGGAAGACAGGATGGACAGCTGATCGTCCTTGCAGAGGCAGGCGGCGTCTAACAACACCTGCACAGGATCGGTACATCCGAACATCACACTTGCGGGACAGGTACAGGATGGCAACAACAACTGCCCGAGTTACTCCAGGAACACACAATCCCTCCATCAGTGCTCAGACTGTCCGCAATAGGCTGAGAGAGGCTGGACTGAGGGCTTGTAGGCCTGTTGTAAGGCAGGCCTATTTTCCACCATAATTTGCAAATCAATTCATTAAATATCCTACAATGTGATTTTCTGGATTTTGTTTCCTCAATTTGTCTGCCATATTTGAAGTCTACCTATGATGAAAATTACAGGCCTCTCTCATCTTTTTAAGTTGGAGAACTTGCACAATTGGTGGCTGACTAAATACTTTTTTGCCCCACTATATATATATATATAGGCACTCCCTGTACATATTTTAATGCCATCATCGAGTCTATACAATGCGACCAAGAGGTTTAAGGTAGGTAAGGCATCACATCTATACAAGGAGACCAAGAGGTTTAAGTCAAGTAAGGCGTCACATCTATACAATGAGACCAAGAGGTTTAAGTCAAGTAAGGCATCACATCTATACAAGGAGACCAAGAGGTTTAAGTCAAGTAAGGCGTCACATCTATACAAGGAGACCAAGAGGTTTAAGTCAAGTAAGGCATCACATCTATACAAGGAGACCAAGAGGTTTAAGTCAAGTAAGGCGTCACATCTATACAAGGAGACCAAGAGGTTTAAGTCAAGTAAGGCATCACATCTATACAAGGAGACCAAGAGGTTTAAGTCAAGTACTGCATCACATCTATACAAGGAGACCAAGAGGTTTAAGTCAAGTAAGGCGTCACATCAAAACATGTACCACATTGCTTTAAACAAAAACCACATAGCTTTATGCTGTTGTCTTTCACAGATGCAATTATACCAAATGTGGTTTCAATGTTACTCAACATGATGATTTATTAATTAAGCATTAAGGCCTGAAGGGGTGTGTTATTTGGTATATCTACCATGAATAAGAGTAAGAGTTCTTATGCATGTTGCAACGCGGAGTACCTGGACACAGCCCTTAGCCGTGGTATATTGGCCATATACCACAAACCCCTGAGGTGCCTTATTGCTATTATAAACTGGTTATCTAAGTAATTAGAGCAGTAAAAAAAATAGTTTTGTCTTATCCGTGGTATACAGTCTTATATACCACTGCTGTCAGCCAATCAGCATTCAGGGCTTGAACCATCCAGTTTATAATTAAAAGTAAAGTTGGTACAGTTTGAATGCAGTTATGTGGTATATCAATGTTTACTGACTTTCTGAATTTGTGTTGATGAGTTTCTCCCATCAATTCAATATTTACAGCTTTTGATAAGATTTTGTTGAGATTTCATTAATTGAATTAACTATCCCTATAGTGCCTCTCCAAGCATAAATTAATCAGTTATATTCAGATTAGCATGACCAAATTCATAAATCGTTTTAGATGTCTATAAATCCTTTGAGGGGTGTTTTTGACAGTTGCTCACACAGTGTTCCCCTGTGGGGTTCTACAGTTCAGTACACCAGCTATGAAAGCTACGGTAAGAACTTATCATTCTCCAGCAACCTACAGCACAGAGAAAAAGAGTGATCAAATGAAGATCCTACATCTGTACGGTACAGAGCAAGAACACCCACTGGAGAGAAGCAGACATCCTGCTTAGAGAAAGGCTGTGCATCTATATAACCTGATGTCAGGTCCTGGCTGGATCCACATACTGTGTATTTAAACACATAACAGATCTGAATCCTTCCCTAGTGGTCCCTGTGAGGATCTGTCTATTTCCTATCATCAATCCCACCCATCCACCGGGCTCATTAATACACTGTAAATGCCATGCCAAGCTCACACATAGGCTTATGCATCATAATTAGGCAACATGGGAGAATATTGGCCCTAGATCTCTGGCACCGATCGTTGTAGGTGGTTGTAGGGTTGGTGCTACTCCATCGCTGCTTCAGACTACATTGAGAAGATGTCGTATTAAAGAGGCTGTCAAGTCCTCTTGCTACAACAGCGATAACGCCATGATAATGTGGCTTCAAAATTGCCACAAACTGGCCTGCTTCATTTGTATGTGTTTATTAGATTGATTTGTGCCAGCTCTGGTTACACGATCACTCATGTCTTACTGCTGAGGCAGGAAATGGAACAGGGGTGGGCTTGGCAGATTGTGTGTACCTCCCTTGCAGCCTGCTCTGGTTAGCATCATGAGTTAATTGAGGTAGCATTTCTGGCTGGGTTTAGGGCCTGCTGTGCAAGTTATGGAAGGACGTGGCCAGGGATGGGAGGATGTGGCCAGGAATGGGAGGGTGTGCCCAGGGATGGGAGGGTGTGTCCAGGGATGGGAGGGTGTGTCCAGGGATGGGAGGGTGTGCCCAGGGATAGGAGGGTGTGGCCAGGGATGGGAGGGTGTGCCCAGGGATGGGAGGGTGTGTCCAGGGATGGGAGGGTGTGGCCAGGGATGGGAGGGTGTGTCCAGGGATGGGAGGGTGTGCCCAGGGATGGGAGGGTGTGGCCAGGGATGGGAGGGTGTGGCCAGGGATGGGAGGGTGTGCCCAGGGATGGGAGGGTGTGTCCAGGGATGGGAGGGTGTGGCCAGGGATGGGAGGGTGTGCCCAGGGATGGGAGGGTGTGTCCAGGAATGGGAGGATGTGCCCAGGAATGGGAGGATGTGTCCAGGGATGGGAGGGTGTGTCCAGGGACGGGAGGGTGTGTCCAGGAATGGGAGGGTGTGGCCAGGGATGGGAGGCTGTGCCCAGGAATGGGAGGGTGTGCCCAGGAATGGGAGGGTGTGGCCAGGGATGGGAGGGTGTGCCCAGGGATGGGAGGGTGTGCCCAGGATTGGGAGGATGTGCCCAGGGATGGGAGGATGTGGCGATTCGAATCCTCTGTGGCATATCATCTAATGACGACACCCACTGCAGGTCCCTTTGGTATTTCCTTTATGTGTGGCGACTCTCAGCATCTGTACGGGTTCAAGGGGTTAATAACCCTGTGAGAAACATTGTTTTCCAGCACAGGGAGGCATTTCTAAAGGTTCTGAGGGCAAGCCAGGGCCTTACCATATGGATGTACTGTCTGGTCAGGCAGGTGTCCCTGAAGTCGGGAGCCTACCTGCTTGCCTCTTTCTTCTCCAGGCTGTATTACGTGTCCTTCTGGGGACTTTTGGTCTCCCTTTGAGTGGATGTCACATCGTCACTAGTAAAACAATTCCAAACAATGTATACAACACCAAAGTCCTTTTTTTTTCTCCTTCCGTGTTTATAAAGCATCATTTTCTGGATTTTTCCAAGCTGTTTAAAGGCACAGTAAACTTAGTGTATGTAAACTTCTGACCCACTGGAGTTGTGACACAGTGAATTATAAGTTTAATAATCTGTCTGGAAGCAATTGCTGGAAATAGTACTTGTGTCATGCACACAGTAAATGTCAAGACATTTGTGGAGTGGTTGAAAAACGGGTTTTAATGCCTCCAACCTAAGTGTATGTAAACTTCAACTGTATGTATTGACATGTACAGTATGTGTAACTGATAGATACACACACACACACTACATGTTAATGTTTATTTGTATGTATGTACTGACATGTACAGTATATGTAACTGATAGATACACACACACACACTACATGTTAATGTTTATTTGTATGTATGTACTGACATGTACAGTATGTGTAACTGATAGATACACACACAAACACACACACTACATGTTAATGTTTATTTGTATGTATGTACTGTAAATTGCAAGTCTTTTGTGTGTCATGTCTTTTTCATTTTGCGTCGGCCCCCAGTAAGACCAGCTGTCGCCATTGGCGTCTGCTAACGGAGATCCACTCACATCATGCCGAGCCAGTGAGGTATTCTTTTGCTCTTTCACCGAGTTTCAACTAATATGCCATACATCGTTTTACAATGTCATACATAGATATACACAATGCTTTACCCTGGCATCAAAATAAAGTACTTTAGTGTATATGCAGCGAGCCTGATACAGAGGCTCTGATTTCCATATAAAGTCTGGTCTCTCTCTTCGCTAAAGGAGAGGACAGAGAAACCATAATGTGCAGATTTTAAGTGGCTGCACTGTCTGAGCCTTATCACACCAGACATCAGCCAGACGCTAGCAATTTACATCCAATTTAGCACGGAGCTAAATGCTCTTTACCTTCTCAATGTGTCATCTAATGGGCCTGAGCCTCCCATTGTCCAGACAGGAGAGGACGGTTACGTCCCTCAGATGCCCACAGAGTTACTGTACATCAATGCTGTCTATGGGCACCATACCGTACAATGCAGCCTAACACCAGGAATGAAGGATTATTAATATTATATTCATTTGTATCATCAGGCTTTCCCTGGGGTGTGGTTGGGTTTCATTCATATGATAGCGTTCACTAAAGTAGCCAAAGCAATAGAAGTCAGGTTTCATTCATATGATAGCGTTCGCTAAAGTAGCCAAAGCAATAGAAGTCAGGTTTCATTCATATGATAGCGTTCACTAAAGTAGCCAAAGCAATAGAAGTCAGGTTTCATTCATATGATAGCGTTCACTAAAGTAGCCAAAGCAATAGAAGTCAGGTTTCATTCATATGATAGCGTTCGCTAAAGTAGCCAAAGCAATAGAAGTCAGGTTTCATTCATATGATAGCGTTCACTAAAGTAGCCAAAGCAATAGAAGTCAGGTTTCATTCATATGATAGCGTTCGCTAAAGTAGCCAAAGCAATAGAAGTCAGGTTTCATTCATATGATAGCGTTCACTAAAGTAGCCAAAGCAATAGAAGTCAGGTTTCATTCATATGATAGCGTTCACTAAAGTAGCCAAAGCAATAGAAGTCAGGTTTCATTCATATGATAGCGTTCGCTAAAGTAGCCAAAGCAATAGAAGTCAGGTTTCATTCATATGATAGCGTTCGCTAAAGTAGCCAAAGCAATAGAAGTCAGGTTTCATTGAAGGGATTAGTTCAAAGTGGAGCTGGGGTACAAATGTTATCTGAGATATATCCTGAATCAGGAGACGTACACAGATTACAGTTTGCTTTGCAAGAAAATAAAACCCTTTCATTTGATAGTTAATTAAATGTGCAAATAAATGCTTGGAAACTTGAGCTGTGCAAATGCTGGCATGGTTTGATAAGAGCATGCTGAAGCAATTTTCTTATCAATAGCTGCATGTTTGTACTAATTGATATGATCATGTGGTGGATTTGAAAACATGTGTAACTGAACTAAATGATTCAACATTCTGGAGAATGTTGCATTATTGATTGAGAATCATAATCACACAATTAGCCATGCAATTACTAGTAATTGAAAATACAAATGTTGGCACTCTGAATAAAGCCAGCTTATCATCTGACCATATCCTTTGATTTCTTAATTCTGTATCAGTTTAACATGTTTTTATCACTTTTACAGCATGAAGGTTTTTAGCATAGACCCTTTTACATCCCTGCTGGCTTACCTCTACTGGCTAACCACTAGCAGGCTTGAAACATGTCCCTTATTAGTTCAACACATCAACACTTCCTGTACTGTTACACAAAATCTAGATAAGCCTTTACCGTCATAGTAGACATTGAACATCTATAACCAAACTGGCTAAAACTCTGTTGTTGGCCGATGTTAGCTATACACATGCTAACCTGAGTGCTAATGTTACTAACGACGTTACTAGCAGCAATAAGAGTACATCCAGGTATAATGGCTAACACAAACATGGCTTCCATGATATCTAGCAGGTTACATCTGCCAATAAAAATCAAGTGGTTCTGCAAGAATAAAGACATACCTTGAAATCAACAATAATCCGATTGGTATTGTTAGGGTTGCGTCAATTCGAATCTGATATCAGGATAAATATGACATTGAGTCACCGATTGTATTCTATGTATTTTTATTAGCTAAGCAATAAGTGGTAAATGCAATTTTCGTATATACGGGCTCTCTGTCCCACCTCGCAGGGCAAACAGAGAACTGACTTGTTCCTGACAAAGATATTATAAATATACTCTGACAGAGGTAGTTCCTGCTTCCGAGCTGGCCTGTCAGAGTAGAGACTGGGCGTGGTTTAGATTCACCCAGCCTATCGTTGATTGTTGGCGCAGAGGCTGGTCCCAGCCCCCTTAAGCGCTTCAGCGGTCAGTCATTGTAGTTGTGTAGAATATACAGTTATCAGGCACGTGGCTCCTGTTATCTAACAAAAGACTGTTTGTTCTCGCAACACTACGTTCTGAATGTGCCCCCCCTAACTCATTGCACAGCTCCTGTCTTCATGTCATTCTGTATTTTTCCATCATGAGAAAGGCCAATGGCCCTGAAACTGTTAACAATTTCTCAAGTCAGCAATGTTGCATAACACATACATCCACACAAGCCAATAGCAAATAATATTCAATCACATATGATATGGTAACGGGCTATAGTGCATAACACAGAACCTCACAGTATTTTAACATTAATTTCCGCAAAACGTGCAGTGTTGGAGTTGTTGTAGCTTGCTAGCTAGCTTATTCCATCCCCAAACACCATGCTAGATTTGAGTGGGCCAGTTTGTTTTGCATGGCCCGGTGCACTTAGATGGTTGTCTATCTTAGTTTTGTATCATCTTCTAGCAACATACCATGACAGAACTCTCTGGGCACTTTGTACCGATTTACCCGATTGGCCTCCTTCACCGAAGCCACCAGCAGGCTGTTTCTTTCTTGACGTCAAATCCGCAGTGTATTGTTGGTATAGGAGTTTTTGAACATTTGAAAATGTTTACAATTTGCATAAAGACTATATAGACGGAATATAAATCAACCTACATTTTTAGATTTGTGAGTGGCTCCTGAGTGCATCGGTCTAAGGCACTGTATCTCAGTGCAAGAGGCGTCACTACAGTCCCTGGTTTGAATCCAGGCTGTATCACATCCGGCCGTGATTGAAAGTCCCATAGGGCGGCGTCCGGGTTTGGCCGTGGTAGACCATCATTGTAAATAAGAATTTGTTCTTAACTGACTTGCCTAGTTAAATAAAGGTTACATTTAAAAAATATATATGTGCAACCTTTCCTTTAAGGCATTACTTCCAACTGGGTTAAATTAAGGATTAAGGTTTGGGATAGGGTTAATTAAGTTCAGACATTAATTAAGATTGGTTAAATTAAGTCTTACCCTTTACACTTGTGGGAATTGGAATGTTTCTTACAGAAGAAATATGAAAAGCATATGCATACGCATGGTAGGAATTGAAAAGGAACAGCTTGGAGATTATGGGAAACGATTAGATCAAAAAGGTGAGTACACAACAGATCACCTGACTCAAGACTGATTTTTGGTGCATTTTACATTTACTGTAGTTTTCAACGCATTTCTTGATAACAAAATCTGAAAATGCACAATATATTACTGTTACATTTGGGATAGGTGAAAATGCACAATATATTACTGTTAAATTTGGGATAGGTGAAAATGAAGTGTTTGAGTGAGGACTAACTGGGGGTCTCCAAGTGGCCACACACCTCTCCAAAATGTGCACAATTCCTAAGTAATTTCAATACACATTTATTACACAAAGAAGAGTGTTTGTTTATAGCTCTCCTAGTGATGCCCTAGAGGAACTATAGCAAGCACACGTGTAGTTATTTTATTTGGAACAGGACCCTGCATCCCCGCCATCACGCAATTACTGTTGTTGTTTACGCAATCCAAAAACGATCCAATCGCAATCTGGGTCAGGTGGGCATCATTTGAAAGCTTGTTCTATTGCCAACATGATTAGCTAAGTTGTAAAATAAGAACTAACAGTGTTAGGCTTTCACAGGGAATAGAAACAGATCATTGTAGAAAGGAGTCATGTGTGCGTTCAGGTGCGTGTTGTCTTAACAGTAGACAAACAAACTTATTCTGTTCAGAACAACCCAGGGTCTGACGCCATGTCATCTTGTAACTGTACATCAAACATAGTGATCATAAATGTTGACACTGTATATGACATGAGTTTAATGATATGAAAATGTGAAGTGCCCATTTGGACAGGTGTTTGGCTTGGTTGCATGACATTAAAGCGATATTTATTATAATCTACAATGTCTGATCTCGCTCAGACAACAAAAAGTGTGCAAAAGTTGGGGGCAACTTCATGTCGCGTGCGGTGTTCAAGTTCAGAACGCCTGTCAGTAAAAACACATACAGCACTGTGAAGCTGACGTCATTTATAGCATGTTACTGTACAACTACTGCATTCCAATGCATTCCATGGCCCAAATCTGTCATTTTCAACCTGTACAGATATAGGATCTTAATTTGAACCAGTTGGCTACAGCAGGAAAGTAATCCTGTAGCAACAGGAAATGTGAATTATTTGATTGATTATAATTAATGGTCATTTTTGTAGGGGTTGATATATTTTTCATAAGCAAAAATCAAGTCAGAAATTTCTAAATGGAAATTACAATCTATAGAAGCCATTTTAAACCTTAAATACACTACAAGTTTTACATTTCCTGCACTGCACTGAAAGTTCTCCTGTAACAGGGTGATCAAATGAATATCCTACATCTGTATACAGTATGAGTCCAAATGAAGAAACTCCAAGATTAAGTTGAGCAATTAAACAAGACTGGCTTTGCTAACTCACTGTGGACGGATGGTCTAACCGCAAGCTCCTGCTCCATTGACTGTGGGTTTAATCCCAGCTTCTGCCCCCAGTGGACAATTTTGACTGCGTCTCCTGACATCTTGGGGACCTGCATAAACGTTCAATTTCTACTTGAGTCTGGAGTGATCTCTCTGCCTTTTGCACAAAGCATGCCACGGACACACATCACCTCAATACCGATTTACAACATCCATTAGGAGCTGGTATCCCAAGGAAAAGATTCTCAAAGACAGTTCCTTATTTAAATAGTTTTTACTAAAAAAGCACCATCACATCCATTCTGCAGCCATTCCCTCAATCCCCCAACATCATAAGAAAAATGTGATAAACTATCCATAAAGCATTAACTATTACACCCATGGATTAGACATCATCACCTCAACACCTCAAGACCCCGACTGTCGTCGGCTGCTACAGGAAGCAGTTTAACGGCCCTGAATCACCTAATCTATCTGCTCCCTATGAGGTGCCGACCATCGGTCCTCCATCCTCCATTTATCATACCTAGACAGGCTCTAGATCAGCTGACTGCTGGGGAGGAGGGGGAGGGAGGGGGGGGGGGGGGGGGAGGAGGAGGAGGAGGAGGAAGAGGAAGACAGGGAGTAGGACGGGGAGGAGGAGGAGGACAGGGAGTAGGACGGGGAGGAGGAGGAGGACAGGGAGTAGGACGGGGAGGAGGAGGAGGACAGGGAGGAGGACAGGGAGTAGGACAGGGAGCAGGACAGGGAGCAGGACAGGGAGGAGGACAGGGAGGAGGACGGGGAGGAGGAGGAGGACAGGGAGTAGGACGGGGAGGAGGAGGAGGACAGGGAGTAGGACGGGGAGGAGGAGGAGGACAGGGAGCAGGACAGGGAGCAGGACAGGGAGTAGGACGGGGAGGAGGAGGAGGACAGGGAGCAGGACAGGGAGCAGGACAGGGAGTAGGACAGGGAGTAGGACAGGGTGGAGGACAGGGAGTAGGACAGGGAGCAGGTCAGGGAGGAGGACAGGGAGGAGGGCGGGGAGGAGGAGGAGGACAGGGAGCAGGACAGGGAGCAGGACAGGGAGGAGGACAGGGAGTAGGACAGGGAGGAGGACAGGGAGGAGGACAGGGAGCAGGACAGGGAGGAGGACAGGGAGTAGGACAGGGAGCAGGACAGGGAGGAGGACAGGGAGCAGTACGAGGGGTCTAATAGACAGGGAGAAAGAGCGGGCGGATGGTGGGGGGGGGGGGGGGGGGGGGTGAGTGTTATTCTCTCTGCGTAGGTGGACAGACTCACCTCTGCTGCTCTGAGATGTCTCCACCTGCTGGGGTCTGGTATGTGTGTGCCCTGTGGAGGGGCCGCCATGCTAATACACAGCCACACAGCCACACAACCAGAGAGACGGGCCCACCAACAGCAGTCACATCTTTGTTCACATGTGTTACACCAGGAGAGGTGAAAATAAAGACAATGCTGTGAATGACTCACACACACCACATGTATGTGAAGAAGAAATCCATTGCTTACTGTGGTATATAACCTTGTTAAAGACATGTTGAGGTGTGTTGCTTAGGTAGAATAGATCATGTGATGTCCCCACAATGTTCCCACCAGACTGGTCCCACATTCTCAGAACCTTTAAAGAACATATTACATGTGTCCTGGGAACGTTCTTGCAATGGTATTATACACGACCTAATGAAACATTCCTATAACACAAACATACAAACTTTTGGGGAATGTTCTGAAATGGTTGCTAACAGGTTTTTACAACATTTTACTGAATGTTAGGAGAACATTCCAATGATATTTCACTCAAAACATTTTTTGATAAATAAATAGATTTGATCAAAAACATTCTCTGGTATGTGTTTTCTGCATGTTTTTGGGATGTTATCATCCTAATTTGAGATAAATCTCTAAATAGAAATGAATGGGAGTCTTATCTAATATTCTGAGGATTGTTCCCGGTTTTCTGGGCTGTAACAGTGGCATATAGAAAGACAAGTACATCACTAATGAGGAGATAAAGAAACATAAACAACATTCAATTAGCTATGTATTCAGATACATAGCTAATTGCCAAGCTAATACCAAGTCACTTCAGCCGAAGTGTTACCTTGATTGACAACGACTGCAGCTACCCACAATTGATCAATCAAATGTATGTATATAGCCCTTCTTACATCAGCTGATGTCACAAAATGCTGTAAAGAAACCCAGCCTAAAACCCCAAACAGCAAGCAATGCAGGTGTAGATGCACGGTGGCTAGGAAAAATTCCCTAGAAAGGCCGGAACCTAGGAAGAAACCTAGAAAGGAACCAGGCTATGAGGAGTGGCCAGTCCTCTTCTGGCTGTGCTGGGTGGAGATTATAACAGAACATGGCCAAGATGTTCAGATCAGCACCTAAGGAGTAAATGTCAGATCGGCTTTCGTAGCCGATCATTCAGAGTATCTCTACCGCTCCTGCTGTCTCTAGTGAGTTGTCTGGGACAGGTAGCAGGTCCGGTGAACAGGTCAGGGTTCCATAGCCGCATGCAGAACAGTTGAAACTGGAGCAGCAGCACAACCAGGTGGACTGGGGACAGCAAGGAGTCATTAGGCCAGGTAGTCCTGAGGCATGGTCCTAGGGCTCAAGTCCTCTGAGAGAGAGATCGAAAGAAAGAGAGAAAGAGAGAAAGAAAGAAAGAAAAAGAGAGAGAAAGAGAGAAAGAGAGAGCAAATTAGAGAGAGGATACTTAATTCACACAGGACACGGGATTAGACAGGTGAAAAGCTCCAGATATAACAGACTGACCCTAGCCCCCTGACACATAAAGTATTGCAGCACTGGAGGCTGAGACAGTAGGGGCAACCAACTTACCATCCTGAGACAAGGCCGAGTATAGCCCACAAAGATCTCCCCCACGGCGCAAACCCATGGGGGGGGCGCCAACCCAGACAGGAAGATCACGCCAGTGACTCAACCCACTCAAGTGACGCACCCCTCTCAGGGACGGCCAGTGACTCAGCCCCTGTAATAGAGTTTGAGGCAGACAATCCAAGTGGAGAGGGGGAACCGGCCAGGCAGAGACAGCAAGGGCGGCTCGTTGCTCCAGTGCCTTTCCGTTCACCTTCACACTCCTGGGCCAGACTACACTCAATCATAGGACCTACTGAAGAGATGAGTCTTCAATAAAGACTTAAAGGTTGAGACAGAGTCTGCGTCTCTCACATGGATAGACAGACCATTCCATAAAAATGTAGCTCTATAGGAGAAAGCCCTGCCTCCAGCCGTTTGCTTAGAAATTCTAGGCACAATAAGGAGGCCTACATCTTGTGACCGTAGCGTGCGTGTAGGTATGTACGGCAGGACCAAATCGGAAAGATAGGTAGGAGCAAGCCCATGTAATGCTTTGTAGGTTAGCAGTAAAACCTTGAAATCAGCCCTTGCCTTAACAGGAAGCCAGTGTAGAGAGGCTAGCACTGGAGTAATATGAACCTCTAGTAGCCGCCCAGGAGATGTGCCTGCTGCCTGGATGACTGGCAAGCCTGTCATGGGAAGGCCTCCATCGCCTCTGTGTCTGCTGCCTGGATGACTGGCAAGCCTGTCATGGGAAGGCCTCCATCGCCTCTGTGCCTGCTGCCTGGATGACTGGCAAGCCTGTCATTGGAAGGCCTCCATCGCCTCTGTGTCTGCTGCGTGTTTATCAGATCAAAAATAATTTTTAAAGACTTATTCACACTCCACGGTCACTTTTTAACCAACCCAATTATGTCACAGCTCAATGTTTAGTCAATCAGAAGGGAGGAAAATACTGCTGCCTGCGCTGGTCTTCTCTTCATATCTGGGACTGGCTTCATTTCATATCTTATCAGCCAGCTATATTAGTGTTCCAGAGCGGTGCAATTGCTCAATCATTTGCTCGTAATCTTTTCCCCTGATATTAAGTGGTGTGAGCATATGGTGGCATTTACAATGACAAATGTAATCCGGGTGACAACGTAACTAATTGAAAATGTGCGGTGAGTAGGCTCTACCTAGGACTCGTTAGCATATTTACTAACGTGGCGGAATGGATGATGTGGGTGTGTGATTTCATTAAATAAACCCAGGCTCTGCATCATTGGCGTAAATGCGGCACCAAGTCTGGGCGTTCATTAAAACTAGGTTTGTCCAGGGATCTAGGATTTAAAGGAAAAAGTACAGTAAACATAGAAAAGAATAAGGAAAGATAATATTGGCTAACATGAGGTAATGTCTTAGGTTGTGGCAGCTCATTCTCTTTCCTTCCCCAAAAGTTTTCCATGATGACAAGGGACAATTTTCACCAATCTGGGCAAAAACAGAAAGGGAAAAATATCCATTGATCCAAGTTTCAGAGAAAACTAATTTGTTCAACCCAAATGTCCAGATGTTAAAAAATTGGGTCTGTGGGCGCCTTCAGTCTGAACCAAAATCACACCACATCGAGGTATTGTTCAGGGCTGCCATGTGCTCATCACAGCGCCTGGCACAGACAGCAGTATAGACAGATGCCTAGTCATCATTAGAGGAAAATCCAGTTATTTTTCAGACAGCTCTGTAAATGCTATTTAAATGTCACATATTAAAATGCTTCTGGTCACATTCTGGACTGGCTGTTCTTTTAGAATGAGTCCAACACACATTGTTATGATGGGTACTATGAAAAGGGGATTACTGACGTTCTATAATACTATTGCTTGTTATGTTCTTTTGAGAACAACTTAATGTTTTATCACATGTAGAGAGACATGACGTAACATCATTTAAGCGTCTGATAGCCATTGACTTTCAGGAGTTTCAATGATTTCTGCAAAATGTGACAACGTGCGGATTTACAATGAAAGATGACAACGAACCACAGTGTCATGAGGAAGCTTACCTGCATTGCAGATAAACAGAGGATGGAGTAAATGATTGTATTCTATCATTCCGCAGCAGATGGAGGGAGATAACATGATAACATGCTGATTACACCTGCCAGATAAACCACAATCACAGAGGTGAATAAAACAGTGTTCAGTAAGAGGCTGAATATAAAAATGACTATAGACAGACAAAACAAATTCATATGATGAGAATTACCAGATGAATAGTCTCTGAGGGATCTTGTGGTCCCCATAGCAAGGATAAAGGGTGGTAACACTGAAAACAACTTTTCATTATTAAAGCCATTTATATAATTATCATTAAAGCCTGAAGTTAAAGTTTTGTCGCTGTCAGACACTAACCTTGAGGACAACATGGGGTTCAAATGAGGAACTCAGTGATGTACATAGAATGTGTTTAGTTCTGATTACCTTTATACTTTTCAATATCCCGCCTCACAGAGCTCATTTAGCTCATTTCCATTTAGATAAGCACCTCCAGGTTCATCCAAGTTAGGATTAATTACTGCACTTTCTCTGTTGTTCTCAGAAAAGTTTAAAGAGTGCAGGAGTAAAGCTGATAGCGTCACATATCAATTCCTCCTCTGGCAGGACCAGGTAGATGCCTGGAGCAGGCTATGACTTCACTAAAGGGACAATCTGCATTTCAAACAATAATGAAGCGGTCAAGGCATTCACAAGTTATATTCTACAAGAATCAATTGGTTTATATCATTCATTCACAGTAAAAAAAATGGGTGTAGCAATCACAGATTGCCACTTCAAACAATAAACTCAGACACCCACCCACTAAAGATATGAGCAACCTAAGATGACGTGAGTGTCAACTTTAGACTTCACAATGAGGTTCAGCTTTATGTAACTCTGTATACCTGAGGTATTCTCCAGAAATGTTTGCATGCACAAAATCCTTCCACAACCCCAGAGGATGTGATGTTACATTTTTCACACTGTAGCAGTATCTTGAATTTAAAAAAACATTATTAAACTAAGGATTACTCTTCTGCAGCTAGGGGCTGTTGATACTTCAGCATTATCCTGTAGCATGGCTGTACAGGGTGAGGATGCTGAGCAATCTATGTATGTATGAAAAGAGATGTACAGTACCAGTCAACAGTTTGGACACACCTACCCATTCAAGTTTTTCTTTATTAGGGGGTGGTATACAGAAGATAAAGTCCATATTATGGCAAGAACAGCTCAAATAAGCAAAGACAAATGACTGTCCATCATTACTTTTAGAAAGGTCAGTTAATCTGGAAAATGTTAAATGCAGTCTCTAGAACCATCAAGCGCTATGATGAAACTGGCTCTCATAAGGACCACCACAGGAAAGGAAGACCCAGAGTTACCTCTGCTGCAGAGAATAAGTTCATTAGAGTTAACTGCACCTCAGAAATTACAGCCCCAAAAAATGCTTCACAGAGTTCAAGTAACAGACACATCTCAACATCAACTTTTCAGAGGAGACTGGGTGAATCAGGCATTCATGGTCAAATTGCTGCAAAGAAACACGAGCAATGGACATTAGGCCGGTGGAAATCTGTCCTTTGGTCTGATGAGTCCAAATTTGAGATTTTTGGTTCCAACCGCTGTGTCTTTGTGAGATGCAGAGTAGGTTAATGGAGGATCTCTGCATGTGTGGTTCACACTGTGAAGCATGGAGAAGGAGGTGTGGTGGTGTCAGGGTGCTTTGCTGGTCACACTGTGATTTATTTACAATTAAAGGCACACTTAACCAGTATGTCTATCTCAGCATTCTGCAGCGATACACCATCCAAACTGGTTTGCACATAGTGGGATTATCATTTGTTTTTCAACAGGACAATGACCCAACACACCTCCAGGCCGTGTCAGGGCTATTTGACCAAGACGGAGAGCGATGAAGTGCTGCATCAGATGACCTAGCCTCCACAATCACCCAACCTCAAACCAAGTTTGGGATGAGTTGGCCACAGAGTGAAGGAAAAGCAGCCAACAAGTGCTCAGAATATGTGGGAACTCTCTCAAGACTGTCGGAAAAGCATTCCAGGTGAAGCTGGTTGAGAGAATTCCAAGAGTGTGCAAAGCTGTCGTCAAGGCAAAGGGTGGCTACTTTGAAGAATATAAATAATCAAATGTATTTTGATTTGTTCATTAGAAATTATGGACATGTTTAACTCATTCGTTTACTGCAGTGGGCTAAATCAGGGTCACATAGAGTGTTTATTGGTAGTCTTTAACAAATCTACTTTGCAACAAAGTATACACTTCACACATGGTTATGGGCTTAAAAACAAAGAAGACACCTGTACCATGTCAGATATAGAGATGCTACACTTTATATACATCACAGAAGACTGAAATATGACAAAACCGTTTGACATAGAAACACCAGATTTTTAAAACATTTAAAAAAACATTTACAATAATGTTCATTAATTATGAAAAATATTAATAACATTCCACCGATGAGGCCTCTAGTTCAATTGACTGCAGGAAAGGGCTACGGAAATATAATGTGCATCGAAAACAATGTGGACTTTTTAATTTATTTTATTTGACCTTTGTTTAACTAGGCAAGTCAGTTAAGAACAAATTCTTATTTTCAATGACGGCCTAGGAACAGTGGGTTAACTGCCTGTTCAGGGGCAGAACAACAGATTTGTACCTTGTCAGCTCGGAGAGAGAGAGAGAGAGAGAGAGAGAGAGAGAGAGAGAGAGAGAGAAGTACAGAGACATAAACGTCAGAGGAGCGAGCCTAACACTAGTAGAAACCGTCTCTGTGGTGTCTACCGTTTCACTTACATTCCGGAAGT
>NC_034186.2:10172546-10220046 GCF_002021735.2 Oncorhynchus kisutch
GCCTCTCACTAGCCCCAGCCTGCCTCTCACCAGCCCCAGCCTGCCTCCCACCAGCCCCAGCCTGCCTCTCACCAGCCCCAGCCTGCCTCCCACCAGCCCCAGCCTGCCTCTCACCAGCCCCAGCCTGCCTCTCACCAGCCCCAGCCTGCCTCCCACCAGCCCCAGCCTGCCTCTCACCAGCCCCAGCCTGCCTTCCACCAGCCCCAGCCTGCCTCTCACCAGCCCCAGCCTGCCTTCCACCAGCCCCAGCCTGCCTCTCACCAGCCCCAGCCTGCCTCCCACCAGCCCCAGCCTGCCTCTCACCAGCCCCAGCCTGCCTTCCACCAGCCCCAGCCTGCCTTCCACCAGCCCCAGCCTGCCTCCCACCAGCCCCAGGCTGCCTTCCACCAGCCCCAGCCTGCCTCTCACCAGCCCCAGCCTGCCTCTCACCAGCCCCAGCCTGCCTTCCACCAGCCCCAGCCTGTCTTCCACCAGCCCCAGCCTGCCTCCCACCAGCCCCAGGCTGCCTGTCACCAGCCCCAGCCCTGCCTCCCACCAGCCCCAGGCTGCCTGTCACCAGCCCCAGCCCTGCCTCTCACCAGCCCCAGCCTGCCTCTCACCAGCCCCAGCCAGCCTCTCACTAGCCCCAGCCTGCCTCTCACCAGCCCCAGCCTGCCTTCCACTAGCCCCAGCCCTGCCTCTCACCAGCCCCAGCCTGCCTTCCACCAGCCCCAGCCTGCCTTCCACCAGCCCCAGCCTGCCTCCCACCAGCCTCAGCCTGCCTCCCAGCAGCCCCAGCCTGCCTCCCAGCAGCCCCAGCCTGCCTTCCACCAGCCCCAGCCTGCCTCCCACCAGCCCCAGCCTGCCTTCCACCAGCCCCAGCCTGCCTCCCACCAGCCCCAGCCTGCCTTCCACCAGCCCCAGCCTGCCTCCCACCAGCCCCAGCCTGCCTTCCACCAGCCTCAGCCTGCCTCCCAGCAGCCCCAGCCTGCCTTCCACCAGCCCCAGCCTGCCTCCCACCAGCCCCAGCCTGCCTCCCACCAGCCCCAGCCTGCCTCCCACCAGCCCCAGCCTGCCTCCCACCAGCCCCAGCCTGCCTTCCACCAGCCCCAGCCTGCCTCCCACCAGCCCCAGCCTGCCTTCCACCAGCCCCAGCCTGCCTCCCACCAGCCCCAGCCTGCCTCCCACCAGCCCCAGCCCTGCCTCTCACCAGCCCCAGCCTGCCTTCCACCAGCCCCAGCCTGCCTCCCACCAGCCCCAGCCTGCCTCCCACCAGCCCCAGCCTGCCTCCCAGCAGCCCCAGCCTGCCTCCCAGCAGCCCCAGCCTGCCTCTCACCAGCCCCAGCCTGCCTCCCACCAGCCCCAGCCTGCCTCCCACCAGCCCCAGCCTGCCTCCCACCAGCCCCAGCCTGCCTCCCAGCAGCCCCAGCCTGCCTCCCAGCAGCCCCAGCCTGCCTCCCACCAGCCCCAGCCTGCCTCTCACCAGCCCCAGCCTGCCTCCCACCAGCCCCAGCCTGCCTCCCACCAGCCCCAGCCTGCCTCCCAGCAGCCCCAGCCTGCCTCTCACCAGCCCCAGCCTGCCTTCCACCAGCCCCAGCCTGCCTCCCACCAGCCCCAGCCTGCCTTCCACCATCCCCAGCCCTGCCTCCCAGCAGCCCCAGCCTGCCTCTCACCAGCCCCAGCCTGCCTCCCACCAGCCCCAGCCTGCCTCTCACCAGCCCCAGCCTGCCTCCCAGCAGCCCCAGCCTGCCTCTCACCAGCCCCAGCCTGCCTCCCACCAGCCCCAGCCTGCCTCTCACCAGCCCCAGCCTGCCTCCCAGCAGCCCCAGCCTGCCTCTCACCAGCCCCAGCCAGCCTGCCTCCCACCAGCCCCAGCCTGCCTCTCACCAGCCCCAGCCTGCCTCCCACCAGCCCCAGCCTGCCTCTCACCAACCCCAGCCTGCCTCCCACCAGCCCCAGCCTGCCTCCCACCAGCCCCAGCCTGCCTCTCACCAGCCCCAGCCTGCCTCCCACCAGCCCCAGCCTGCCTCTCACCAGCCCCAGCCTGCCTCCCACCAGCCCCAGCCTGCCTCCCACCAGCCCCAGCCTGCCTCCCACCAGCCCCATCCTGCCTCCCACCAGCCCCAGCCTGCCTTCCACCAGCCCCAGCCTGCCTCCCACCAGCCCCAGCCTGCCTCCCACCAGCCCCAGCCTGCCTCTCACCAGCCCCAGCCTGCCTCCCACCAGCCCCAGCCTGCCTCCCACCAGCCCCAGCCTGCCTCCCAGCAGCCCCATCCTGCCTCCCACCAGCCCCAGCCTGCCTTCCACCAGCCCCAGCCTGCCTTCCACCAGCCCCAGCCTGCCTCACACCGGCCTTCATATCACCTGTCTGTCTGCTTGTCTAGCTGTGATGGGACATGGTCAGACACCCAGGAAGTCACTCTCACAGAGCCTGATGACTGTATGTTTGTGACCCAATACACACAACAGTCCAACTCTAACACATGTTGATCAACGTCTCTGTGACCAGAAGACCAGGTTCATATTTATTTGTTGAGCATAGACAGCCATATGGCATAGTCAGATCAGGACCTAACACGAGGACAACACAGTGTATGACATTCTGTTCTTCTGAAATAGACTAGATTTTCTTCATATTATGTTCCTTTACACCTGTCTAAAATAAATAATAGATGTATTGTGAAGGTGTAGGCTATATTACATGGATCTATTAGACTGTAGATGTTCCAAAGGTCTGCATCAGTGGCTTGTAGGCTGTGTGTGGACGTCAGGAGATGCTAAATGTCTTTATGTTAATTAACAGTTCATTATCGTGAGACCGACAGTTATTTGCTTGACAATCACCGGCTGACAAAATGTCGTGACCCCCACAGCCCTAGTGAGCATACACAGTGTGTGGAATTCTATACCAGTTTACATCAATTAATTATTCTCCAATGCACCTGTCACCTAAGATGTGACTTATTTACTAATTTAGACAACAGACTCAACCACAACACATTTCCAGGAAGTGGAGGTGAGAAGGAAACGGGCTGTAACGGGGCACGGCTCGTTAACAGCTTGGCATAGCAACAACTCCAGAGATGGCTCGGCCCCTGATGCGCATTATTTCATTACAGACACTTAGACGTATTTCTCTCCAAGCAACGCAGCAGCGTTCATTTTAGCAGCTATTTTAGTTTAAGTTTTAAAATACCTTTTAGTCTTTGTCACATTTTAGCCATTTAATTTAATTTAGTTTCAGTTATTATCAGTCAGCTTTAGTCACAAAATAGTGCATTAATAAATAATATTTAGGCTCCCTCTAACTTCCATCGTACATATTCAGATAGTAGGCCTAAATGGAAAAGGCTATCTCCTTGTATACCTTAGTTGGCAACATTGATATAGTGGCAGATTGTAACCATGCCAGACATAATTAACAATATAGGTAAAGCCTTGGCTACAGGTTAAACAATTTATAGCTCAGATATTCTCCCTATCGAACTTTTCAGAAATGCCAGAAGTAATACTGTACTCCTAATATTTAACAAATAGCATTCATTTTTCCCATCGATAAAAAGCATCTGCAACTTGCATTTACAACCGCAACTCGCATTTACAACCGCAACTTGCATTCAAAAGATTGACGAGAGACTTCAAGTGACCATATGGGAGCTGTGTGCAACAGCTACGCAGATCAGCTCAGTCATACTGAATGATGGCAATTATGCCAATTGCATGAAATATTCTGCTTATGACTGAACAAAACAGATGAAAAGGAGCTTCATGTCCGATTGTCATCTCGTTGTCATCAGAGTTTCAGTCAGGGAAAAAAAGGTAATTGACAAGTATTTTTTCGTCATGGTATTGTTGACAAAATTAACACTGCAACGGGAACATAACAGATGAAGCATGAAACCGTGATCCATGCATGGTCACACAATGCTACAGTCACACATACACCCATCCCTGAGCGTCAGGTCAGTTCGCATGTCTTTTCCTTATTACTTTTAACTGGCTGACTGGCTGGCTGGATGACTGGCTGACTGGCTGGCTGAATGACTAGCTGACTAACTGACTGGCTGGCTGACTGGCTGGCTGACTGACTAGCTGACTGGCTGCCTGGATGACTGGCTGGCTGGCTGGCTGGCTGGCTGACTGGCTGGCTGGCTGACTAACTGGCTGGCTGGCTGGCTGACTAACTGACTGGCTGGCTGGCTGGCTGGCTGACTAACTGACTGGCTGACTGGCTGGCTGGATGACTGGCTGGCTGGCTGGATGACTAGCTGGCTGGCTGGCTGGCTGCCTGGCTGGCTGACTGGCTGGCTGACGGACTTCGGTTGAATGGAACAGCGCTACAGGATTTATCTCATGCCTCTTACCTTGGAGTACTTGGAGTACTCTGCTGCAGCACAAATACTGTATGATTCCCTTCCTGAAAATATTCTTTCACTGTTTTATCATCATACAAAATGTTATGTTTTGACATGCCTGTGGTGCAGAGGGATACGTTAGTGGAACTTGTGTACATAGCTTTTGATGCAGCAAACAAACAACATGGCTTCTACGTCAACTGGATATGAGCCAACCACAACCCCTCCACACAACCAACAAAGACAAATACAGGACCTACTGTTTGATTTCTGTCTGGACACATTTGTTCCACTCATCCTGGATAAGTGAGAGCATTGAGAGTGTCTCTGCCCATCTTTCAGACACACCAATTCTCTCCAGCTCAACTGGAGGACATCCAACTCCTCTCCAGTCCACAACAACAGGCAGCTTCCATCTGCAGAAAGTTCCACTGGCTATGGGGCAACCCTCTTTCTCACACAGTTCTGCTAAGAGGCTAAAACATTCCATACTGCTGTCCTGCTCTCCAGTTCCTCCATGCAAATGAACAGTGAGAAATATATCCGGTGTCTGCTGCTGGCCTACTTAAGATAACTGTCAAAGACAGCCTCCAGAAGGGAGCCCGTCCTATTTGCTGCAAACAGAATAAGTCAATGTTTCTCCTGATGTTTTCCTTGCAGAACAGTTTCATGACAGCAAAGGTCTTTGCTTTGGAATAACAACTCTGGAGTTCTGGTGCCCGGGAGGGGGGCGAAGAAGGAGATGAGGGGAGGGGAGGAGGCAAGAAGGAGAGGAGAGGAGGGGAGAGGAAAGAAGAGAAGAGCAGAGCAGAGCACGGGAAGAGAGGAGAGAAGAGGGTGGAAGTGCACGGGAGGAGAGCAGAGCACGGGAGGAGAGGAGAGAAGAGGGTGGAAGTGCACGTGAGGAGAGGAGAGGATAGAACAGCACGGGAGGAGAGGAGAGGAGAGCAGGATAGGGAAGGAGATGAGAGGAGGGAAGAGGTGGGGGAAAGGGAGAGGAGGGAGAGGGGTAAGAGGAGAGGACATTAATGAAGGGGAGAGAGAAGCGAAGAGAAGCGAAGTGAAGAGAAGAGGAGATGAGAGGAGAGCCCAGGAGGAGAGGAGAGAAGAGAAGAGGAGAGCACGGGAGGAGAGGAGAGGAGAGGAAAGAAGAGGAGAGCACGGGATGGGGAGGAAAGGAGAGAAGAGGAGAGCACAGGAGGAGAGGAGAGGAGAGGAGAGAAGAGGAGAGCACAGGAGGAGAGAAGAGGAGAGCACAGGAGGAGAGGAGAGGAGAGGAGAGGAGAGGAGAGGAGAGGAGAGGAGAGGAGAGGAGAGGAGAGGAGAGGAGAGGAGAGGAGAGGAGAGGAGAGGAGAGGAGAGGAGAGGAGAGGAGAGGAGAGGAGAGGAGAGGAGAAGAGAAGAGAAGGAGAGCACGGGATGGGGAGGAGAGGAGTCAAACCGACAAAAGGTGCTGCTCTACTCAATGAGAACAGTGAGTTCCTCCCCACTGGACAGGCCTGTAGACTAGAGCGTCCTAATGTTTAATAATACCTCCATATTTCTCCTCTGTTGCGAAGAGAGAAACAGAAGGTGTGCAGGCCTATTCATCATGGGCATCAGGCAGGGGAAGCATGGTCATCTGTATCTGTCTGGGACATAACAGTCAGTGAGGAGTTGCTCGGTGGGTGCAGACAGATGTGAGCAGGAGGAACAGGTGCTTGATCTATTGCCACATATGTTGGACAGTGTGAAGACGCTGCAGATGAATGTGTTCCAGAGGACTCCTATGACTGCCGAGAGCAATCTGTCCACAGACAACCTCCTCAACAGCAGTGACTGACAAGAGACTCCACTCCCTCTGGGATGAGGATAGATGAGGCTGAGGAGTCCACTCTGGGAGGACGACAGACAGGGTTGAGGAGTCCACTCTGGGAGGAGGACAGACAAGGCTGAGGAGTCCACTCTGGGAGGAGGATAAACGAGGCTGAGGAGACTACTCTGGGAGGAAGATAAACGAGGCTGAGGAGTCCACTCTGGGAGGAAGATAGACGAGGCTGAGGAGTCCACTCTGGGGGGGAAGATAAACGAGGCTGAGGATACTACTCAGGGGGAAGATAAACGAGGCTGAGGAGTCCACTCTGGGAGGAAGATAAATGAGGCTGAGGAGTCCACTCTGGGAGGAGGATAAACGAGGCTGAGGAGTCCACTCTGGGAGGAGGATAAACGAGGCTGAGGAGTCCACTCTGGGAGGAAGATAAACGAGGCTGAGGAGTCCACTCTGGGAGGAAGATAGACGAGGCTGAGGAGTCCACTCTGGGGGGGAAGATAAACGAGGCTGAGGATACTACTCAGGGGGAAGATAAACGAGGCTGAGGAGTCCACTCTGGGAGGAAGATAAATGAGGCTGAGGAGTCCACTCTGGGAGGAGGATAAACGAGGCTGAGGAGTCCACTCTGGGAGGAGGATAAACGAGGCTGAGGAGTCCACTCTGGGAGGAGGATAAATGAGGCTGAGGAGTCCACTCTGGGAGGAGGATAAATGAGGCTGAGGAGTCCACTCTGGGAGGAGGATAAACGAGGCTGAGGAGTCCACTCTGGGAGGAGGATAAACGAGGCTGAGGAGTCCACTCTGGGAGGAGGATAAATGAGGCTGAGGAGTCCACTCTGGGAGGAGGATAAATGAGGCTGAGGAGTCCACTCTGGGAGGAGGATAAACGAGGCTGAGGAGTCCACTCTGGGAGGAGGATAAACGAGGCTGAGGAGTCCACTCTGGGAGGAGGATAAATGAGGCTGAGGAGTCCACTCTGGGAGGAGGATAAATGAGGCTGAGGAGTCCACTCTGGGAGGAGGATAAATGAGGCTGAGGAGTCCACTCTGGGAGGAGGATAAACGAGGCTGAGGATACTACTCAGGGGGAAGATAAACGAGGCTGAGGAGTCCACTCTGGGAGGAGGATAAACGAGGCTGAGGATACTACTCAGGGGGAAGATAAACGAGGCTGAGGAGGCCACTGCAGATCAGTGGATTCTTCATTCACTCCTGTTGTTTCCATTTGATTTTGTGTGTGTAGGTCTATTTATGGCTGGATCCAAAAAACTAACGTCAAAACAAATGTTAACAACATTATATAATCAAAAAGCTCATATTTCCTAGAACTCTTAGAACTTTCTAGAACCAAAAAATACAAACAAAACAACTATGAATATGATACACAGAAAAGACTGCCCTGAAAATGTTGACATTTCACTGGCTCAACTCCAACCCCAAAATAAATCATTGTTTAGCGTAGTAAAAAATTTATAGTTTTTGTCACGCTTGCACCCGCTCTCTGCCTTCACGAAGCACCCCTGTTCTCATAATTGAGCACACCTGTGCTTCATCACCGGTCATCATCACGCGCATTAGGGCATCATTGGACTCACCTGGAATCCTTTAATTAGTTGATTACCTTCCCTATTTCTGTCTGCTTCCCTGTGTGTTCCCTGTATCAGCATTGCTGTCATTTCCCCTGTCCAGACGCTGTCTGTATTCTGTTTCATGTCCGTTACTCATTAAATGTTCACTCCCTGTACCTGCTTCTCGTCCCAAGCATCTGTCCTTACAATTTTAGACCAATGGCCAGCTAGTTGGTCTGGTTTCTGTCCACAACACCACTCTACTAATCTGCTTTACATTCCATTCCATTCCATTCCATTCCATTACTTGTGTTCAACTAAATGCATAGCAATGTTTTGGGGTTTGCATTCAGCACATGCAGAAAGAAAACAATGATTGCGGAAAGCATAAAAGCAGCAGTTTGAAATGTTTCCCCTCCCTTGGGGATCCATTTTATTTGTTGTGGTTCTGAAATCCTTTAAAATAGCATGATGTATGGACCCTGGTGTGCAATTCCACACGGGTCTGATTGTATTTTTGCGATTGTTCGCTTGGATGTGGTATATATGATATGATATAGTATATGTGTTAGTGTGGAAGGAGAACTGGCAGTGCAGCATACATGGTTAATCATCATAGAAACATATCCCACAACTAACTGAACACAAAATATATGGAAATAGGATATGATGTGAAATAACTAGTGATAAGGGGGAAACATCTATACAGTTACATGTGTGTGATATGTATGACAGTATAATGTATATTTTTGACAATATCACTATATGGTTGTACCTGCACCAAAATCCAGTATTTTTCCTTTCTTCTTAAATAATCAATTTGTTTCCAGCACTTTTATTTCAATTCTCGGGCCGACTCTTTTCTCTGTAAACATCAATGATGTCGCTCTGGTGCTGGTGAGTCTCTGATCCACCTCTACGCAGACGACACCATTCTGTATACTTCTGGCCCTTCTTTGGACACTGTGTTAACAACCCTCCAGATGAGCTTCAATGCCAAGCACCAGCTGTCAGAGCAGCTCACAGATTACTGCACCTGTACATAGCCCATCTATAATTTATCCCAAACAGCTACCTCTTTCCCTACTGTATATCTTTATTTAGTTCCTTTGCACCCCATTATTTCTATCTCTATTTTGCACATTCCAGTGTTTTACTTACTATATTGTATTTACTTTGCCACCATGGCCTTTTTTTGCCTTTACCTCCCTTATCTCACCTCGCTTGCTCACATCGTATATAGACACATTTTTTCTACTGTATTATTGACTGTATGTTTGTTTTACTCCATGTGTAACTCTGTGTCGTTGGATGTGTAAAACTGCTTTGCTTTATCTTGGCCAGGTCGCAATTGTAAATGAGAACTTGTTCTCAACTTGCCTACCTGGTTAAATAAAGGTGAAATAAAAAATAAATTTAAAAAATGAATGATCAAAACTCATTTTCGAATGGTTCTCTCGTCTCTATGCAGCAGACAAATGGTGAGAAATGTGTTTGGAACATCAAATCGCAATAAAATCACAGTATTGTATCCGCAGTATCATGATAGTATCGTATCGTGAGGTCCCTGGCAATTCGCAGCTCTAGATATAATGTAGTCTATTTCAGGATCTAATAAACAGACCATGGTTGCCGCTGCAATAGAGGCTCTGAAAGTATTTCCTCCCCCAAAGGACAGGAAAAGAGAAGGCTTTTGGACACCAAGTGATCTGTCACCCTTTAAATATTAGTCTGTCACCATAAGCTGATTCTTCTCCGTTCACACAATCCCCACACGCCATTGCTATGAACAATTACTCTCAATATGGACGTCTGTCTATTAAACCTGAATGTTCACACAGAGGAACCGACACAGCGCTAGTCAACGTCTGTTTGGAAAAGGTAATCGTGGCACCACGTTTGATTACTGTCAGCTAGTTTGAGGTGTCACAGGCGGATGGTGTATGGATATACTGCAGCCACATCATCATGATTATCAGGAAGCAGCTGTCTCTGGACATGCTGATTTGGGTTACCTTTGCTCTGTGTAACCCTGACAGGCCAAATGAAGAAGAATGCAGTGTCTCTCCTAAGGCACTGCTTGGATTGGGATTTAAGAGGCAAACACTAATTAATCCTGCTAGCAGTGTGACAACTTCCTCCTGCATCTATTAAGGTTGGGACAGCACCTCATTTAACTGATATCACCAAATACGACAACCACACACATCTTTCTCGCTCTCCAATTTTCTTTCTACCTACTTTGCTCCTCACTCTCCCTTACTCCTCTCTCTTTCTCAGTCATCTCTCTAAGACAAGATCGTTCTCTCTCTAAGACAAGATCGTTCTCTCTCTAAGACAAGATCGTTCTCTCTCTCTACCTTTACCTCTCTCTCTCTCTCTCTCTCTATCTCTCTCTCTCTCTCTCTCTCTCTGTCTCTCTCTCTCTCTCTCTCTCTCTCTCTCTCTCTCTCTCTCTCTCTCTCTCTCTCTTTCCAAGCAGGTGTCCTTGTATTAAAACTCATTATTCTTACTCGTTTTGGAAGACACAAGCCTGATCCCTTGAACAAATACTACTGACACCCAGTGGAAGCTAGATTTAATTATTTCCCTATACATTCCATTGTAAAAGCATGGGCTCTCAAAAAAATGGTACCAATTATATACATATCCTGGCTTCAGGGCCTGAGCAACAGGCAGTTTACTTTGGGCATGTCGGTCAGGCGGAAATTGAGACAAAAGGACCCTAACCTGAAGAATGGCGATGTCACCATGGAAAGCCGAAACTCCAAACAATGCAAACCTGCTGATTAGAAGGTCATGGAAATACTGTATGATATAAAACACAGGAAAAAGAACTGACTGCACTGGGCCTTTAATGGATTTGTCTGATCCTTCAGTAAATTGTTCCGAAAACTTTGCCTCTACTCACTCTCTCCCTTCCCCCCTATCTCGCAAGTACGGAGGTGAAGAGTACAAGCCAGAGAGGGAGCGAAAAGAGAGAGAGCGAGAGACAAAGAGAGAGAGAGAGAGAGAGAGAGAGAGAGAGAGAGTAACAGTGACAGAGGATGAGAGAGAGAGAGAGAGAGAGAGAGAGAGTAACAGTGACAGAGGATGAGAGATGTGTATAGAGGGAGAGATGAGGCAGGCTGTCGAGGGAGTGTTTGTTTAGAGGGGTAGGTAGATCGCTGTCTACCCTCTCCCCTCTCTGCGGGCTTCAAAGTCAGTGCTGCCGTGGTTCCTGCTGCAGGTTGGAGGGGCTCTAGGGTTCTGACAGTGAGGGCCAAGGGTGAGATAGCATCACACAGAGCCCAGATAGCACTGTCCGCAGGGTTCATTAAATTCAATCTTTCTCTATTTCTCTCCCTCAGCGATACCCATCTATATTTAACCCAATATTTCTCCATACCCCTCTCTCCACCTGCTTCTATCTCCGTTCATCTGTCTGTGTTTCCTTCTCTCTCTCTGCTCTCTGTCCTCCTATTCCTCCCCCTCCCTCTCTCTCTCTCTCTCTGCTCTCTGTCTTCCTATTCCCCCTTCTCACTTGTTCTCTCTCTCTGCCCTCCTATTCCTCCCCTCCCTCTTTCTCTCTCTCTGCTCTCTGTCCTCCTATTCCCCCTTCTCACTTGTTCTCTCTCTCTCTGCTCTCCTATTCCTCCCCCTCCCTCTCTATCTCTCTGCTCTCTGTCCTCCTATTCCTCCTCCTCCCCTGATCTCTCTCTTTGCTCTCTGCCCTCCTATTCCTCCCCTCCCTCTTTCTCTCTCTCTGCTCTCTGTCCTCCTATTCCTCCCCCTCCCTTTCTCTCTCCCTCTGCTCTCTGTCCTCCTATTCCTCCTCCTCCCTCTCTATCTCTCTGCTCTCTGTCCTCCTATTCCTCCTCCTCCCTTGATCTCTCTCTTTGCTCTCTGCCCTCCTATTCATCCCCTCCCTCTTTCTCTCTCTCTGCTCTCTGTCTTCCTATTACTCCCCCTCTTTCTCTCCCTCTCTCTGCTCTCCTATTCCTCCCTCTCCCTCTTTCTCTCTCTCTGCTCCCTGTCCTCCTATTCCCCCTCCCTCTTTCTCTCTCTCTCTGATCCCTGTCCTCCTATTCCCCCTCCTCCCTCTTTCTCTCTCTCTCTGATCCCTGTCCTCCTATTCCCACCCCCCTCTTTCTATCTTTCTGCTCTCTTCTCTTTAATGAAAGTAGAGCGAGGCGCAGGTCCCGCAGCTGTAAGGAGATAAATCTACAAAAGATGATGGGCCAAATAGTTAAGTATACCAGACAGGAACCAGGGCCACATAGTTAAGTATACCAGACAGGAACCAGGGCCACATATTTAAGTATACCAGACAGGAACCAGGGCCAAATAGTTAAGTATACCAGACAGGAACCAGGGCCAAATAGTTAAGTATACCAGACAGGAACCAGGGCCAAATAGTTAAGTATACAAGACAGGAACCAGGGCCACATAGTTAAGTATATCTGACAGGAACCAGGGCCACATAGTTAAGTATACCAGACAGGAACCTTGGCCAAAAAGTTAATTATACCAGACAGGAACCAGGGCTAAACAGTTAAGTATATCCGACAGGAACCAGGGCCACATAGTTAAGTATACCAGACAGGAACCAGGGCCAAATAGTTAAGTATACAAGACAGGAACAAGGGCCAAATAGTTAAGTATACCAGACAGGAACCAGGGCCACATAGTTAAGTATACCAGACAGGAACCAGGGCCAAATAGTTAAGTATACCAGACAGGAACCAGGGCCAAATAGTTAAGTATACCAGACAGGAACCAGGGCCACATAGTTAAGTATACCAGACAGGAACCAGGGCCACATAGTTAAGTATACCAGACAGGAACCAGGGCCAAATAGTTAAGTATACCAGACAGGAACCAGGGCCAAATAGTTAAGTATACCAGACAGGAACCAGGGCCACATAGTTAAGTATACCAGACAGGAACCAGGGCCAAATAGTTAAGTATACCAGACAGGAACCAGGGCCAAATAGTTAAGTATACCAGACAGAAACCAGGGCCAAATAGTTAAGTATACCAGACAGGAACCAGGGCCACATAGTTAAGTATACCAGACAGGAACCAGGGCTAAATAGTTAAGTATATCCGACAGGAACCAGGGCCACATAGTTAAGTATACCAGACAGGAACCAGGGCCAAATAGTTCATTATACCAGACAGGAACCAGGGCCAAATAGTTAAGTATACCAGACAGGAACTAGGGCAAAATAGTTAAGTATACCAGACAGGAACCAGGGCTAAACTGTTAAGTATACCAGACAGGAACCAGGGCCAAATAGTGAAGTATACCAGACAGTAATCAGGGCCACATAGTTAAGTATACCAGACAGGAACCAGGGCCAAATAGTTAAGTATACCAGACAGGAACCAGGGCCAAAGAGTTAAGTATACCAGACAGGAACCAGGGCCACATAGTTAAGTATACCAGACAGGAACCAGGGCCACATAGTTAAGTATACCAGACAGGAACCAGGGCCAAAAAGTTAATTATACCAGACAGGAACCAGGGCCAAATAGTTAAGTATACCAGACAGGAACCAGGGCCAAATAGTTAAGTATACCAGACAGGAACCAGGGCTAAACAGTTAAGTATATCCGACAGGAACCAGGGCCACATAGTTAAGTATACCAGACAGGAACCAGGGCCAAATAGTTAAGTATACCAGACAGGAACAAGGGCGAAATAGTTAAGTATACCAGACAGGAACCAGGGCCACATAGTTAAGTATACCAGACAGGAACCAGGGCCAAATAGTTAAGTATACCAGACAGGAACCAGGGCCAAATAGTTAAGTATACCAGACAGGAACCAGGGCCACATAGTTAAGTATACCAGAGAGGAACCAGGGCCACATAGTTAAGTATACCAGACAGGAACCAGGGCCAAATAGTTAAGTATACCAGACAGGAACCAGGGCCAAATAGTTAAGTATACCAGACAGGAACCAGGGCCAAATAGTTAAGTATACCAGACAGGAACCAGGGCCACATAGTTAAGTATACCAGACAGGAACCAGGGCCAAATAGTTAAGTATACCAGACAGGAACCAGGGCCAAATAGTTAAGTATACCAGACAGAAACCAGGGCCAAATAGTTAAGTATACCAGACAGGAACCAGGGCCAAAAAGTTAATTATACCAGACAGGAACCAGGGCCAAATAGTTAAGTATACCAGACAGGAACCAGGGCCAAATAGTTAAGTATACCAGACAGGAACCAGGGCTAAACAGTTAAGTATATCCGACAGGAACCAGGGCCACATAGTTAAGTATACCAGACAGGAACCAGGGCCAAATAGTTAAGTATACCAGACAGGAACAAGGGCGAAATAGTTAAGTATACCAGACAGGAACCAGGGCCACATAGTTAAGTATACCAGACAGGAACCAGGGCCAAATAGTTAAGTATACCAGACAGGAACCAGGGCCAAATAGTTAAGTATACCAGACAGGAACCAGGGCCACATAGTTAAGTATACCAGAGAGGAACCAGGGCCACATAGTTAAGTATACCAGACAGGAACCAGGGCCAAATAGTTAAGTATACCAGACAGGAACCAGGGCCAAATAGTTAAGTATACCAGACAGGAACCAGGGCCAAATAGTTAAGTATACCAGACAGGAACCAGGGCCACATAGTTAAGTATACCAGACAGGAACCAGGGCCAAATATTTAAGTATACCAGACAGGAACCAGGGCCAAATAGTTAAGTATACCAGACAGAAACCAGGGCCAAATAGTTAAGTATACCAGACAGGAACCAGGGCCACATAGTTAAGTATACCAGACAGGAACCAGGGCTAAATAGTTAAGTATATCCGACAGGAACCAGGGCCACATAGTTAAGTATACCAGACAGGAACCAGGGCCAAATAGTTAAGTATACCAGACAGGAACCAGGGCCAAATAGTTAAGTATACCAGACAGGAACCAGGGCCACATAGTTAAGTATACCAGACAGGAACCAGGGCCAAATAGTTAAGTATACCAGACAGGAACCAGGGCCAAATAGTTAAGTATACCAGACAGAAACCAGGGCCAAATAGTTAAGTATACCAGACAGGAACCAGGGCCACATAGTTAAGTATACCAGACAGGAACCAGGGCTAAATAGTTAAGTATATCCGACAGGAACCAGGGCCACATAGTTAAGTATACCAGACAGGAACCAGGGCCAAATAGTTAATTATACCAGACAGGAACCAGGGCCAAATAGTTAAGTATACCAGACAGGAACTAGGGCAAAATAGTTAAGTATACCAGACAGGAACCAGGGCTAAACTGTTAAGTATACCAGACAGGAACCAGGGCCAAATAGTGAAGTATACCAGACAGTAATCAGGGCCACATAGTTAAGTATACCAGACAGGAACCAGGGCCAAATAGTTAAGTATACCAGACAGGAACCAGGGCCAAATAGTTAAGTATACCAGACAGGAACCAGGGCCACATAGTTAAGTATACCAGACAGGAACCAGGGCCACATAGTTAAGTATACCAGACAGGAACCAGGGCCAAATAGTTAAGTATACCAGACAGGAACCAGGGCCAAATAGTTAAGTATACCAGACAGGAACCAGGGCCAAATAGTTAAGTATACAAGACAGGAACCAGGGCCAAATAGTTAAGTATACCAGACAGGAACCAGGGCCACATAGTTAAGTATACCAGACAGGAACCAGGGCCAAAAAGTTAATTATACCAGACAGGAACCAGGGCCAAATAGTTAAGTATACCAGACAGGAACCAGGGCCAAATAGTTAAGTATACCAGACAGGAACCAGGGCTAAACAGTTAAGTATATCCGACAGGAACCAGGGCCAAATAGTTAAGTATACCAGACAGGAACCAGGGCCAAATAGTTAAGTATACCAGACAGGAACAAGGGCGAAATAGTTAAGTATACCAGACAGGAACCAGGGCCACATAGTTAAGTATACCAGACAGGAACCAGGGCCAAATAGTTAAGTATACCAGACAGGAACCAGGGCCAAATAGTTAAGTATACCAGACAGGAACCAGGGCCACATAGTTAAGTATACCAGAGAGGAACCAGGGCCACATAGTTAAGTATACCAGACAGGAACCAGGGCCAAATAGTTAAGTATACCAGACAGGAACCAGGGCCAAATAGTTAAGTATACCAGACAGGAACCAGGGCCAAATAGTTAAGTATACCAGACAGGAACCAGGGCCACATAGTTAAGTATACCAGACAGGAACCAGGGCCAAATAGTTAAGTATACCAGACAGGAACCAGGGCCAAATAGTTAAGTATACCAGACAGAAACCAGGGCCAAATAGTTAAGTATACCAGACAGGAACCAGGGCCAAAAAGTTAATTATACCAGACAGGAACCAGGGCCAAATAGTTAAGTATACCAGACAGGAACCAGGGCTAAACAGTTAAGTATATCCGACAGGAACCAGGGCCACATAGTTAAGTATACCAGACAGGAACCAGGGCCAAATAGTTAAGTATACCAGACAGGAACAAGGGCGAAATAGTTAAGTATACCAGACAGGAACCAGGGCCACATAGTTAAGTATACCAGACAGGAACCAGGGCCAAATAGTTAAGTATACCAGACAGGAACCAGGGCCAAATAGTTAAGTATACCAGACAGGAACCAGGGCCAAATATGTTAAGTATAACCAGACAGGAACCAGGGCCACCATAGTAAAGTATACCAGACAGGAACCAGGGCCAAATATTTAAGTATACCAGACAGGAACCAGGGCCAAATAGTTAAAGTATTTACCAGACAGAAACCAGGGCCAAATAGTTAAGTATACCAGACAGGAACCAGGGGCCACATTAGTTAAGTATACCAGACAGGAACCAGGGCTAAATAGTTTAAGTATATCCGACTATTGTAGATCTTCTAGGGCCACATAGTTAAGTATACCCAGACAGGAACCAGGGCCAAATAGTTAAGTAACCAGAACAGGAACCAGGGCCCAAATTAGTTAAGTATAGCCAGACAGGAACCAGGGCCACATAGTTAAGTATACCAGACAGGAACCAGGGCCAAATAGTAAAGTATACCAGGACAGGAACCAGGGCCAAATGTTAAGTATACCAGACAGAAACCAAGGGCCAAATAGTTTAAGTATACCAGACAGGAAACCCAGGGCCACATAGTTTAAGTATACCAGACAGGAACCAGGGCTAAATAGTTAAGTATATCCCGACAGGAACCAGGGCCCACATAGTTAAGTTATACCAGACAGGAACCAGGGCCAAATAGTTAATTATACCAGGACAGGGAACCAGGGCCAAATAGTTTAAGTATACCAGAACAGGAACTAGGGCAAAAGTTAGTACCAGGGCCAAATAGTTAAGTATACCAGACAGGAACCAGGGCCAAATAGTTAAGTATACCAGACAGGAACCAGGGCCAAATAGTTAAGTATACCAGACAGGAACCAGGGCCACATAGTTAAGTATACCAGACAGGAACCAGGGCTAAATAGTAAGTATATCCAGACAGGAAACCAGGGCCACATAGTTAAGTATACCAGACAGGAACCAGGGCCAAATAGTTAAGTATACCAGACAGGAACCAGGGCCAAATAGTTAAGTATACCAGACAGGAACTAGGGCCAAATAGTTAAGTATACCAGACAGGAACCAGGGCTAAACTAGTTAAGTATACCAGACAGGAACCAGGGCCAAATAGTGAAGTATACCAGACCGGAACAGGGCTAACGAGTTAAGTATATCCGACAGGAACCAGGGCCACATAGTTAAGTATACCAGACAGGAACCAGGGCCAAATAGTTAAAGTATACCAGACAGGAACCAGGGCCACATAGTTAAGTATACCAGACAGGAACCAGGGCCACATAGTTAAGTATACCAGACAGGAACCAGGGCCAAATAGTTAAGTATACCAGACAGGAACCAGGGCCAAATAGTTAAGTATACCAGACAGGAACCAGGGCCACATAGTTAAGTATACCAGACAGGAACCAGGGCCAAATAGTTAAGTATACCAGACAGGAACCAGGGCCAAATAGTTAAGTATACCAGACAGGAACCAGGGCCAAATAGTTAAGTATACCAGACAGGAACCAGGGCCAAATAGTTAAGTATACAGACAGGAACCAGGGCCACATAGTTAAGTATACCAGACAGGAACCAGGGCCACATAGTTAAGTATACCAGACAGGAACCAGGGCTAAATAGTTAAGTATATCAGACAGGAACCAGGGCCAAATAGTTAAGTATACCAGACAGGAACCAGGGCCACATAGTTAAGTATACCAGACAGGAACCAGGGCCACATAGTTAAGTATACCAGACAGGAACCAGGGCCACATAGTTAAGTATACCAGACAGGAACCAGGGCCAAATAGTTAAGTATACCAGACAGGAACCAGGGCCAAATAGTTAAGTATACCAGACAGGAACCAGGGCCAAATAGTTAAGTATACCAGACAGAAATCAGGGCCAAATAGTTAAGTATACAAGACAGGAACCAGGGCCAAATAGTTAAGTATACCAGACAGGAACCAGGGCCACATAGTTAAGTATTACAGACAGGAACCAGGGCCAAAAAGTTAATTATACCAGACAGGAACCAGGGCCAAATAGTTAAGTATACCAGACAGGAACCAGGGCCAAATAGTTAAGTATACCAGACAGGAACCAGGGCTAAACAGTTAAGTATATCCGACAGGAACCAGGGCCAAATAGTTAAGTATACCAGACAGGAACCAGGGCCAAATAGTTAAGTATACCAGACAGGAACAAGGGCGAAATAGTTAAGTATACCAGACAGGAACCAGGGGCCACATAGTTAAGTATACCAGACAGGAACCAGGGCCAAATAGTTAAGTATACCAGACAGGAACCAGGGCCAAATAGTTAAGTATACCAGACAGGAACCAGGGCCACATAGTTAAGTATACCAGAGAGGAACCAGGGCCACATAGTTAAGTATACCAGACAGGAACCAGGGCCAAATAGTTAAGTATACCAGACAGGAACCAGGGCCAAATAGTTAAGTATACCAGACAGGAACCAGGGCCAAATAGTTAAGTATACCAGACAGGAACCAGGGCCACATAGTTAAGTATACCAGACAGGAACCAGGGCCAAATAGTTAAGTATACCAGACAGGAACCAGGGCCAAATAGTTAAGTATACCAGACAGAAACCAGGGCCAAATAGTTAAGTATACCAGACAGGAACCAGGGCCAAAAAGTTAATTATACCAGACAGGAACCAGGGCCAAATAGTTAAGTATACCAGACAGGAACCAGGGCTAAACAGTTAAGTATATCCGACAGGAACCAGGGCCACATAGTTAAGTATACCAGACAGGAACCAGGGCCAAATAGTTAAGTATACCAGACAGGAACAAGGGCGAAATAGTTAAGTATACCAGACAGGAACCAGGGCCACATAGTTAAGTATACCAGACAGGAACCAGGGCCAAATAGTTAAGTATACCAGACAGGAACCAGGGCCAAATAGTTAAGTATACCAGACAGGAACCAGGGCCACATAGTTAAGTATACCAGAGAGGAACCAGGGCCACATAGTTAAGTATACCAGACAGGAACCAGGGCCAAATAGTTAAGTATACCAGACAGGAACCAGGGCCAAATAGTTAAGTATACCAGACAGGAACCAGGGCCAAATAGTTAAGTATACCAGACAGGAACCAGGGCCACATAGTTAAGTATACCAGACAGGAACCAGGGCCAAATATTTAAGTATACCAGACAGGAACCAGGGCCAAATAGTTAAGTATACCAGACAGAAACCAGGGCCAAATAGTTAAGTATACCAGACAGGAACCAGGGCCACATAGTTAAGTATACCAGACAGGAACCAGGGCTAAATAGTTAAGTATATCCGACAGGAACCAGGGCCACATAGTTAAGTATACCAGACAGGAACCAGGGCCAAATAGTTAAGTATACCAGACAGGAACCAGGGCCAAATAGTTAAGTATACCAGACAGGAACCAGGGCCACATAGTTAAGTATACCAGACAGGAACCAGGGCCAAATAGTTAAGTATACCAGACAGGAACCAGGGCCAAATAGTTAAGTATACCAGACAGAAACCAGGGCCAAATAGTTAAGTATACCAGACAGGAACCAGGGCCACATAGTTAAGTATACCAGACAGGAACCAGGGCTAAATAGTTAAGTATATCCGACAGGAACCAGGGCCACATAGTTAAGTATACCAGACAGGAACCAGGGCCAAATAGTTAATTATACCAGACAGGAACCAGGGCCAAATAGTTAAGTATACCAGACAGGAACTAGGGCAAAATAGTTAAGTATACCAGACAGGAACCAGGGCTAAACTGTTAAGTATACCAGACAGGAACCAGGGCCAAATAGTGAAGTATACCAGACAGTAATCAGGGCCACATAGTTAAGTATACCAGACAGGAACCAGGGCCAAATAGTTAAGTATACCAGACAGGAACCAGGGCCAAATAGTTAAGTATACCAGACAGGAACCAGGGCCACATAGTTAAGTATACCAGACAGGAACCAGGGCCACATAGTTAAGTATACCAGACAGGAACCAGGGCCAAATAGTTAAGTATACCAGACAGGAACCAGGGCCAAATAGTTAAGTATACCAGACAGGAACAAGGGCCAAATAGTTAAGTATACAAGACAGGAACCAGGGCCAAATAGTTAAGTATACCAGACAGGAACCAGGGCCAAATAGTTAAGTATACCAGACAGGAACCAGGGCTAAACAGTTAAGTATATCCGACAGGAACCAGGGCCACATAGTTAAGTATACCAGACAGGAACCAGGGCCAAATAGTTAAGTATACCAGACAGGAACAAGGGCGAAATAGTTAAGTATACCAGACAGGAACCAGGGCCACAAAGTTAAGTATACCAGACAGGAACCAGGGCCAAATAGTTAAGTATACCAGACAGGAACCAGGGCCAAATAGTTAAGTATACCAGACAGGAACCAGGGCCACATAGTTAAGTATACCAGAGAGGAACCAGGGCCACATAGTTAAGTATACCAGACAGGAACCAGGGCCAAATAGTTAAGTATACCAGACAGGAACCAGGGCCAAATAGTTAAGTATACCAGACAGGAACCAGGGCCAAATAGTTAAGTATACCAGACAGGAACCAGGGCCACATAGTTAAGTATACCAGACAGGAACCAGGGCCAAATAGTTAAGTATACCAGACAGGAACCAGGGCCAAATAGTTAAGTATACCAGACAGAAACCAGGGCCAAATAGTTAAGTATACCAGACAGGAACCAGGGCCACATAGTTAAGTATACCAGACAGGAACCAGGGCTAAATAGTTAAGTATATCCGACAGGAACCAGGGCCACATAGTTAAGTATACCAGACAGGAACCAGGGCCAAATAGTTAATTATACCAGACAGGAACCAGGGCCAAATAGTTAAGTATACCAGACAGGAACTAGGGCAAAATAGTTAAGTATACCAGACAGGAACCAGGGCTAAACTGTTAAGTATCCCAGACAGGAACCAGGGCCAAATAGTGAAGTATACCAGACAGTAATCAGGGCCACATAGTTAAGTATACCAGACAGGAACCAGGGCCAAATAGTTAAGTATACCAGACAGGAACCAGGGCCACATAGTTAAGTATACCAGACAGGAACCAGGGCCACATAGTTAAGTATACCAGACAGGAACCAGGGCTAAATATTTAAGTATTTCAGACAGGAACCAGGGCTAAATAGTTAAGTATACCAGACAGGAACCAGGGCCACATAGTTAAGTATACCAGACAGGAACCAGGGCCACATAGTTAAGTATACCAGACAGGAACCAGGGCCACATAGTTAAGTATACCAGACAGGAAGCAGGGCCAAATAGTAAAGTTTACCAGACAGGAACCAGGGCTAAATAGATAAGTATACCAGACAGGAACCAGGGCCAAATAGTGAAGTATACCAGACAGGAACCAGGGCCACATAGTTAAGTATATCAGACAGGAACCAGGGCCAAATAGTTAAGTATATCAGACAGGAACCAGGGCCACATAGTTAAGTATATCAGACAGGAACCAGGGCCAAATAGTTAAGTATATCAGACAGGAACCAGGGCTAAATAGTTAAGTATTTCAGACAGGAACCAGGGCCACATAGTTAAGTATCCCAGACAGGAACCAGGGCCACATAGTTAAGTATACCAGACAGGAACCAGGGCTAAATAGTTAAGTATTTCAGACAGGAACCAGGGCTAAATAGTTAAGTATACCAGACAGGAACCAGGGCCACATAGTTAAGTATACCAGACAGGAACCAGGGCCACATAGTTAAGTATACCAGACAGGAACCAGGGCCACATAGTTAAGTATACCAGACAGGAAGCAGGGCCAAATAGTTAAGTATACCAGACAGGAACCAGGGCTAAACAGTTAAGTATACCAGACAGGAACCAGGGCCAAAGAGTTAAGTATACCAGACAGCAATCAGGGCCACATAGTTAAGTATACCAGACAGGAACCAGGGCCAAATAGTTAAGTACACCAGACAGGAACCAGGGCCACATAGTTAAATATACCAGACAGGAACCAGGGCCAAATAGTTAAGTATACCAGACAGGAACCAGGGCCACATAGTTAAGTATATCAGACAGGAACCAGGGCCAAATAGTTAAGTATATCAGACAGGAACCAGGGCCACATAGTTAAGTATATCAGACAGGAACCAGGGCCAAATAGTGAAGTATACCAGACAGGAACCAGGGCCACATAGTTAAGTATATCAGACAGGAACCAGGGCCAAATAGTTAAGTATATCAGACAGGAACCAGGGCCACATAGTTAAGTATATCAGACAGGAACCAGGGCCAAATAGTTAAGTATATCAGACAGGAACCAGGGCTAAATATTTAAGTATTTCAGACAGGAACCAGGGCCACATAGTTAAGTATCCCAGACAGGAACCAGGGCCACATAGTTAAGTATACCAGACAGGAACCAGGGCTAAATAGTTAAGTATTTCAGCCAGGAACCAGGGCTAAATAGTTAAGTATACCAGACAGGAACCAGGGCTAAACAGTTAAGTATACCAGACAGGAACCAGGGCCACATAGTTAAGTATACCAGACAGGAACCAGGGCCACATAGTTAAGTATACCAGACAGGAACCAGGGCCACATAGTTAAGTATACCAGACAGGAAGCAGGGCCAAATAGTTAAGTATACCAGACAGGAACCAGGGCTAAACAGTTAAGTATACCAGACAGGAACCAGGGCCAAAGAGTTAAGTATACCAGACAGGAATCAGGGCCACATAGTTAAGTATACCAGACAGGAACCAGGGCCAAATAGTTAAGTACACCAGACAGGAACCAGGGCCACATAGTTAAATATACCAGACAGGAACCAGGGCCAAATAGTTAAGTGTACCAGACAGGAACCAGGGCCACATAGTTAAGTATATCAGACAGGAACCAGGGCCAAATAGTTAAGTATATCAGACAGGAACCAGGGCCACATAGTTAAGTATATCAGACAGGAACCAGGGCCAAATAGTTAAGTATATCAGACAGGAACCAGGGCCACATAGTTAAGTATATCAGACAGGAACCAGGGCCACATAGTTAAGTATACCATACAGGAACCAGGGCCACATAGTTAAGTATACCAGACAGGAAGCAGGGCCAAATAGTTAAGTATACCAGACAGGAACCAGGGCTAAATAGTTAAGTATACCAGACAGGAACCAGGGCCAAAGAGTTAAGTATACCAGACAGCAATCAGGGCCACATAGTTAAGTATACCAGACAGGAACCAGGGCCAAATAGTTAAGTACACCAGACAGGAACCAGGGCCACATAGTTAAATATACCAGACAGGAACCAGGGCCAAATAGTTAAGTATACCAGACAGGAACCAGGGCCACATAGTTAAGTATATCAGACAGGAACCAGGGCCAAATAGTTAAGTATATCAGACAGGAACCAGGGCCACATAGTTAAGTATATCAGACAGGAACCAGGGCCAAATAGTGAAGTATACCAGACAGGAACCAGGGCCACATAGTTAAGTATATCAGACAGGAACCAGGGCCAAATAGTTAAGTATATCAGACAGGAACCAGGGCCACATAGTTAAGTATATCAGACAGGAACCAGGGCCAAATAGTTAAGTATATCAGACAGGAACCAGGGCTAAATATTTAAGTATTTCAGACAGGAACCAGGGCCACATAGTTAAGTATCCCAGACAGGAACCAGGGCCACATAGTTAAGTATACCAGACAGGAACCAGGGCTAAATAGTTAAGTATTTCAGCCAGGAACCAGGGCTAAATAGTTAAGTATACCAGACAGGAACCAGGGCTAAACAGTTAAGTATACCAGACAGGAACCAGGGCCACATAGTTAAGTATACCAGACAGGAACCAGGGCCACATAGTTAAGTATACCAGACAGGAACCAGGGCCACATAGTTAAGTATACCAGACAGGAAGCAGGGCCAAATAGTTAAGTATACCAGACAGGAACCAGGGCTAAACAGTTAAGTATACCAGACAGGAACCAGGGCCAAAGAGTTAAGTATACCAGACAGGAATCAGGGCCACATAGTTAAGTATACCAGACAGGAACCAGGGCCAAATAGTTAAGTACACCAGACAGGAACCAGGGCCACATAGTTAAATATACCAGACAGGAACCAGGGCCAAATAGTTAAGTGTACCAGACAGGAACCAGGGCCACATAGTTAAGTATATCAGACAGGAACCAGGGCCAAATAGTTAAGTATATCAGACAGGAACCAGGGCCACATAGTTAAGTATATCAGACAGGAACCAGGGCCAAATAGTTAAGTATATCAGACAGGAACCAGGGCCACATAGTTAAGTATATCAGACAGGAACCAGGGCCACATAGTTAAGTATACCATACAGGAACCAGGGCCACATAGTTAAGTATACCAGACAGGAAGCAGGGCCAAATAGTTAAGTATACCAGACAGGAACCAGGGCTAAATAGTTAAGTATACCAGACAGGAACCAGGGCCAAATAGTTAAGTATACCAGACAGGAACCAGAGCCACATAGTTAAGTATACCAGACAGGAACCAGGGCCAAATAGTTAAGTACACCAGACAGGAACCAGGGCCACATAGTTAAGTATACCAGACAGGAACCAGGGACAAATAGTTAAGTATACCAGACAGGAACCAGGGCCACATAGTTAAGTATATCAGACAGGAACCAGGGCCAAATAGTTAAGTATATCAGACAGGAACCAGGGCCACATAGTTAAGTATATCAGACAGGAACCAGGGCCAAATAGTTAAGTATACCATACAGGAACCAGGGCCACATAGTTAAGTATATCAGACAGGAACCAGGGCCAAATAGTTAAGTATATCAGACAGGAACCAGGGCCACATAGTTAAGTATATCAGACAGGAACCAGGGCCAAATAGTTAAGTATATCAGACAGGAACCAGGGCCAAATAGTTAAGTATATCAGACAGGAACCAGGGCCAAATAGTTAAGTATATCAGACAGGAACCAGGGCCACATAGTTAAGTATATCAGACAGGAACCAGGGCCACATAGTTAAGTATATCAGACAGGAACCAGGGCCACATAGTTAAGTATATCAGACAGGAACCAGGGCCAAATATTTAAGTATATCAGACAGGATCCAGGGCCAAATACTTAAGAATACCCAATGTGGGTTCTCACTTGTATGGCTCCCTGGTGTGTGTAAAATGAGTACGATGGTGGTTTTAAGTGCAGGGCACAGCAGGTATTTATTAGTAAAGGACCACGGGAGGAGGCAGGTAGCTGGGTCCAGGGGCAGGTAGCTGGGTGCATGGGCAGGCAGAAGGTCATACACAGGAGGAGGCAGGTAGCTGGGTCCAGGGGCAGGCAGAAGGTCATACACAGGAGGAGGCAGGTAGCAGGTTCCAGGGGCAGGCAGAAGCTCATACACAGGAGTAGGCAGGTAGCTGGGTCCAGGGGCAGGCAGAAGGTCATACACAGGAGGAGGCAGGTAGCTGGGTCCAGGGGCAGGCAGAAGGTCATACACAGGAGGAGGCAGGTAGCTGGGTCCAGGGGCAGGCAGAAGGTCTTACACAGGAGGAGGCAGGTAGCTGGGTCCAGGGGCAGGCAGAAGGTCATACACAGGAGGAGGCAGGTAGCTGGGTCCAGGGGCAGGCAGAAGGTCATACACAGGAGGAGGCAGGTAGCTGGGTCCAGGGGCAGGCAGAAGGTCATACACAGTAGGAGGCAGGTAGCTGGGTCCAGGGGCAGGCAGAAGGTCTTACACAGGAGGAGGCAGGTAGCTGGGTCCAGGGGCAGGCAGAAGGTCATACACAGTAGGAGGCAGGTAGCTGGGTCCAAGGGCAGGCAGAAGGTCTTACACAGGAGGAGGCAGGTAGCTGGGTCCAGGGGCAGGCAGAAGGTCATACACAGGAGGAGGCAGGTAGCTGGGTCCAGGGGCAGGCAGGAGGTCATACACAGAAGCTCCAAAAAGGCAACAGTACAGGCAGCGAAAAGGCTAGTAACGTAGTCAGGGAGATCAGGCAAGAGGTTGATGACAGGAAATCTGATAGGCAAAAGTACAGGCAGGGAATAGGCAAAAAGGAGTTGTCAGTGAGGATGGCCAAAAACTACGATACACGGGAGGACTAATATGGAAATAAACAGAGCTCCAAATAGAATGTGTAAAAAAACGAACGATACCTCACAATGATGGGGTGCATAGAACTGAACTAAATAGTGTGTGATCATGACATACAGGTGTGTGAACAGGTGATCAGAATCCAGGAAATTGAGATCTGGAGAGTGAACTGCGTTCACAGGATCAATGTGTTTGAGGGTGTGAGCTGTAAAGTGAGCTGCATTCAGGGGATCTATATGTTTGAGAGTGTGAGTTGGAAGCAGACGTGTGTGTGTGTGTGTGTGTGTGTGTGTGTGTGTGTGTGTGTGTGTGTGTGTGTGTGTGTGTGTGTGTGTGTGTGTGTGTGTGTGTGTGTGTGTGTGTGTGTGTGTGTGTGTGTGTGTGTGTGTGTGTGTGTGTGTGTGTATACGTATAGTATCCCTGGGTACAAGACAGTGTTTGTAAGGGTATCTATCATGGTTCCAGAGAGGCCTGGAGCTGGACACGCACGCCATCCGTCACTATGCTGCTGTCCCGGGGCTCAGATGGCAGGTGAGGGCCCTGTTTTCACGCCCCTGGAGCACACAGACAGCCAGGGTACACAATACGCACAACACAACAACACAGTAACAATTACACTGTACACAATTACACACAAGGCACGACACAGGAGGTTGGTGGCTCCTTAATTGGGGAGGGCGAGCTTGTGGTAATGACTGGAGCTGAATGACTGGAATGGTATCAAATGCATCAAACACATAGTTTGATGCCATTCCATTAGCTCCGTTCCAGACATTATTATGAGCCATTCTCCCCTCAGCAGCCTCCACTGGCACAGAGACACAGAGAAATCTGCAAACAGACACATGGTGGTCGTATTACACAGTCACACAACAAGACAAGACAGACAGCTATGCCCTCCGACGAACCTTAGTCAAGACAGGACTAAGATTGAATCGTACTACACTGGCTCTGACGCCCGTCAGATGTGGCAGGACTTGCAAACTATTACGGACTACAAAGGGAAACACAGCCGAGAGCTGCCCAAGTGACACGAGCCTACCAGACGAGCTAAATAATATCCATGCTCGCTTTGAGGCAAGCAACACTGAAGCATGCATGAGAGCATCAGCTGTTCTGGATGACTGTGTGATCACGCAGGTCAACATTCTGGGCCACTCAGGAGTGCGTGCTCAGTCCCTTCCTGTACTCCCTGTTCACCCATGACTGCATGGCCAAGCACGACTCCAACACCATCATGAAGTTTGCCGACGACACAACAGTGGTAGGCCTGATTACTGACAATGATGAGACAGCCTATAGAGAGATGGTCAGAGACCTGGCAGTGTGATGACTGGATAACAACCTCTCCCGCAATGTGATCAAGACAAAGGAGATGATTGTGGACAACAGAAAAAGGAGGGAACGAGCATGCCTACATTCTCATCGACAGGGCTGTAGTGGAACAGGTTGAGACTTTCAAGTTACTTGTTGTCCACATCACCAACAAACTATCATGGTCCAAACACACCAAGACTGTCCTGAAGAGGGCACGACAATGCCTATTCCCCTCAGGAGACTGAAAAGATTTGGCATGGGCCGTGAGATCCTCAAAAGGTTCTGCAGCTGCACCATCGAGAGCATGGTTGCATCACCGCCTGGTATAGCAACTGCTCGGCCTCCGACAGCAAGGCACTTCAGAGTGTAGTGTGTACGGCCCAGTACATCACTGGGGCCAAGCTTCCAGGACCTCTATACCAGGCGGTGTCAGAGGAAGGCCCAAAAAATTGTCACGGACTCCAGCCACCCAAGTCATAGACTGTTCTCTCTGCTACCGCACGGCAAGCAGTACCGGAGCTCCATGTCTAGGTCAAAAAGGCTTCTTAATAGCTTCTACCCCCAAACCATAAGACTCTTGAACAGTTAATCAAAGGGCTACCTGGACTATTTGCAATGTCCCCACCCCACCGCCATTTTTACTCTGCTGCTGCTCTCTGTTTATTATCCGTGCATAGTCACTTTACCTCTACTTAAATGTACATATTACCTCAATTACCTCAACTAACATTGACTCTGTACCGGAACCCCCTGTATATAGCCTCGCTATTGTTATTTAATTGTTGCTACTTAATTATTTGTTCAATTTTAATTATATTTGAATGTATTTTTATTCTTAGAACTGCATCGTTGGTTAAGGGCTTGTAAGTAAGCATTTCACTGTATGGTCACTCACTCACTCACTCATTCACTCACACACACACAACACAAGACAGCAAGACTTCATAAAGAGAGCCAGGCCATTCAATACTCACTCACTCACTCACCTACTCACTCACTCACTCACTCACTACAACACAACACAGCTAGACTTAATAAAGACAGCCAGGCTACAGAATACACACTCACTCACACACACAACACAACAAAAGACAGACACAGACACATAAAAGGTCAAACTTCTACCAGATGCTTACACAATGGCCAGATTATGTAAATCACTTAAATATGGAATTGCTTCGTCTATATTTTTCATGTAGCTGTTTCCTCAAAGCTACTCTTAGGATCTGCTGTTTCATATCAACTATAACATGGACGTCCTCTGAGAGACACAGATTCTGTCTGCAGACACAGCCCACCGGCCGTTAGCTAATCCCGACGGGCCTCAATACACTGAGGGGAGAAGTTCCGTGGCAGATACACTCTCTCTAACAGCAAAGACCTCATTATTATCAATCGTCACAGTTTGTGTGCTGCCTAGTGGTTTTCCTGAAGAAGGAACAGTAATCATGATATATTCAGTGACGCCCTGTTCAAATAGGAAACACAGTGAATGATGCCAGAAATATAGATATGATGATAAAGCAAATGTATGACCTTTAAAATGTAAAACTCTGATGCATAAACCAGGCTCAAATCGATAGATATGACATTGAAAATGATCCACGTGGACATAAAAGTGAAAGGATGGCTAAACACAATACAATCAGCTGGTACTCTAGAGCTACACTGGAGTGGGATAAATACATTGTTCTTCAGCCATATCTCCTGCCGTAGCTTTTGTCCTACCAAACCAAACTTTAAACACATCCATTATCTCTTTCTGCCACGGCTTCTCCCCAAAGTACTAAACCATCAGGATGAATTCTGGATGCAACCTCTCAAAAAAGGTGATACTCAGCATCTAGTGAGAGACTCATTACTTCACCCCCAGCGTTGAATAATGAGGTCATTATGGAGATGTAACCCATAGGATAGGGGAAGGGCCTTCATATCCCTCCGCTGGAAAACAGTGCTGAGCTGTTATCTCCCACTGCAAAGCAGAATGTACAGTATGGCAGTGAGTGACAGCTTCTAAAGAACCTGTTGACGTACATATGAGTGTGCTGACAAAGTTGTGGGCAAAGAGAGACAGGTTACCCTACGATGTCAAAGAGAGACAGGTTACCCTACGATGGCAAAGAGAGACAGGTTACCCTACGATGGCAAAGAGAGACAGGTTACCCTACGATGGCAAAGAGAGACAGGTTACCCTACGATGTCAAAGAGAGCTGTTCGGTAAAGAAAGAGTCTGGTAGGTTTATGTCAGAAATGGTCTCCGTAACGTTGTTGATAATGCGGGGAATCTCAGTCATCTAACGTGTAATTCCATCTGTATTATGAAATTATTGGGCAAATGAAAAGCAAAGTCTCATTTTCACCTGTCCTATCAAGTCATTGCAGATGACGGAAAGGAGAAGAAGCAGCCACTCAAAACGATTTAGATGCAGCCCCTGACTCCCCTCTGAGCTTGATGTCAGATCTCAGCATGAGGAAATGGTGTTTTAAAGTTCTGGGATTTTCCTAACTCCCTGGGGTGGCCTGCTTCGTTATCATAGAAGATGGAGAGAGAGAGAGAGAGAGAGAGAGAGAGAGGGAGAGAGAGAGAGAGAGAGAGAGAGAGAGAGAGAGAGAGAGAGAGAGATACATAGAGAGAGACAGAGAGAGAGAGAGAGAGAGAGAGAGAGAGAGAGAGAGAGAGACAGACAGAGAGAGAGTGAGAGAGACAGAGAGAGAGACAGAGAGAGAGGGACAGAGAGACAGAGAGAGAGACACAGAGAGAGAGACACAGAGAGAGAGAGAGAGAGAGAGAGAGAGAGAGATTAACACTGTCTATACTCAGTCTCTGATTGAGGTGCAAAGTTGTGGTAATATAATTAAGCCACCTGTTTTTTGTTGCCATCTGCTTCTTGTCAAGGCTTTCCTACTCATGTAGGGGACACAGTCTTCATTTTTTCTACCGACCAGTGTTGAAGCAGCGGTACTAAATGTGCATAAAAAGGACTAACATACATAATTCATAAAGAGGGAAGAGAGCAAGACAAGTTCTGAATATCAAAATGTGAATTCTAATATTTTTAGATAGATCTGAACTGGACAGATCAAAGCATGTCCTTGGGTATTGAATCTTCTTCAATTTACAGTATTTAAAGAGTCAACGGAATATTTCTTGATTGTCTGTTGTCTAAAAACTCATAATGAATAACGCAGTGAACATAGTAGACAGTAAAGACCCCAGAAACACCAGTGACCCACCCTTCCTCTGACAAGATCTCTACAGGAACCCCAAACTCCAGCAGAGAAGCTGTTTAATGTGTGGGTGTTAAACCTGATGCATAAAACATCAAATAAAGAGATAATTCTGCCATGCTCCTTACGGACCCAGAATTCTGCATGTGATTTACTGCCTGCATCAATTTCCCTGCCGTTACAAGGCTACTTCCATGTACAATGCCATCTCAGACCCTTAACTGTGACGCCAATACCAAAACACAGTGGGAAGATTAATATCGTCTCATCTTCTAACTTGTTGTCCAGAGCAGACTCATGGGTAAAGGCCTTCACCATCCAGGATTAATGGGCGCCACGCGTTAATCTCTGTGGTATCCAGACGTCACACTCTTGATCCTTAGGATCCTAATCTCCTGCTACAACCTCTTTACTTCGCAATTTCCTCAAAAAAATATAAACGATTTAGTTTGACATGCGTTGTATTGGAGAAAGACCCACGCAGTGTACACAGTGGTGTCCAGAATAGAATGGGGGGGGGGGGGGGGGGGTCAGGCCTTGAAATGTTTTGTCCTGACTCAAATCAAAAGGAGACATGTTTTCCCCAATCTGAGCGGTGTTATCCTGCCGAATGCTGCCCCTGTCTGAAACCTCGCTTCTTACAGACAGCATTTAGAATACGTTTCCCGTCGTGTGTGAATTTGAGCGGAGTAGGCCTACTTTCTGAATCGTTTGTTTTAGAAATAGAGGATGGATCAGAAGGCTTGACAGTCTAATACACCACCTGGGGTACAGAGAGAAGGAACTGGTTGTTATGACAACAACATGCTTCAGAGAATACATACCGCAGATAAGCGAAACCCAATCCACTCTACTGCTAATGTTTCCCATGGATGTTTGAAGAGTATTGCTGACTCAACGCAGTGACGGAATCTGAGGAAGAGGACACCATAGCAAAACGAGTTATGGGGCCCAGGACAAATTACATTTGTCACATGTTCGTAAACAACAGGTGCAGTGAAAGCAGTCAATGAAACTTCATTTCAAACCTACTGAGAAAAGAAAATGGGTAGGAAATTGATCAAATCCTTCAAGAACATGATTTGTCAGCAAGGCACAGTGTGTGTGTGTGTGTGTGTGTGTGTGTGTGTGTGTGTGTGTGTGTGTGTGTGTGTGTGTGTGTGTGTGTGTGTGTGTGTGTGTGTGTGTGTGTGTGTGTGTGTGTGTGTGTGTGTGTGTGTGTGTGTGTGTGTGTGTGTGTGTGTGTGTACATTGTCAAAAAGACAGTAAAGCACAGCACCATTTGAACACAATAACGCTATATATCCCTGAATGAATCAGTGTTTGTTTTCTTCCCTATACGGGACCATTTGATGTTGTTGATAAATGACAGCTATAGGAAGGCAATTTGAGCTCCTCTGTCATTACCAATGCATGAGGCCGACACAGAGTACTTAAAAAAAAGTATCCATGCCATGAATTATCACGCTGCTTAACTAATTGGTTAGGGAGATAATTAACAAATGAAAGTTATTTTATGGCATATCACACTCTCCCTCAAAGGGAACAGCAGCAACAAAACTTGTATCTCAATGCTGAAGGCAATAATCCTTAAAGGTGCACTATGTGGAAATCGGTCCTCCATTTCCTGGTTGCTAAAATTCTAATAGTATGCCAAATTTCAGATTATGTGACAAAACAAGCAAGTATAATGTAGAGAATCATTTCACCATCTAAAACGCTAAGAAATATATTTTCCACATGCAAAAATATTGTATTTGAGCTATTTGAAGCTGGTGTACAAAACTAAAAGTAAAAGACACAAAAACGCACATAGAACAAGTCAACCGCTTCTTAAACTTGCTTTCAATGAGAATGACAGATCTATAACTCATATTTCTATGTGCATTTGGTCAGGTCGCCCAAAAAGTTACACATTGCAGATGAAGGTTTACCTTCGTAAATACCGCTGTGAACACGGTTAAGATTCTAGAATCATAGGGTAAAGAACACGGAGTTCCAGCTCACTGGAATCTAAATGGCAGATATGTCCTATCTGATAATGCTGCAATAACATATCGATCAGGTTTGGCCATAGAGGTGCATGAGCTCAATATAAACTAGGCTGAAAAGCCTGAGAGAAATGCAACAGGGGGGAATTGAGAACCAGGGGGTGTATTCAAATGTCAGCTGGGACTCATCCCCACCTTTCCAATAGACAGATCCTGAGATAGATGGATGCCTCGCTGACAGAGACTATGATTGGACCTGAAGCATCCTCAGAAATATCACCTACATCTTAAAGGGGCGGGCAATCTGCAGTTGATACATTCATTTTTTGACTTTTAAATTAATTATATATACCCATTAATTATTGAAGAATGTTAAATCCTTCTTGAGCTTAGTTCAACTCTCAAACCCCATCAGAACCCAAATTATACGCTCAAATCAAATCAAATTGAATGTTATTGGTCCCATACAGATGGTTAGCAGATGTTACTACAGGTGTAGTGAAATGCTGGTGCTTCTGGTTCCTACAGTGTAGTAAAATCTAACAAGTAATATCTAACAATTCTAAAACAACTACCTACTACACACAAATCTAAGAAAAGGAATGGAATAAAAATATATCCATGTAAATATATTTTTATTTTACCTTTATTTAACTAGGCAAGTCAGTTATGAACAAATTCTTATTTTCAATGACGGCCTAGGAACAGTGGGTTAACTGCCTGTTAAGTGCAGTGGATGAGCGATGTCAGAGCGGCATAGGCAAGATGCAGTAGATGTATATACAGTATATATATATATATATATATATATATATATATATATATATATATATATACATATATATATATATATATATATAAAAGTGGCGTTATTAAAGTGACTAATGATCAATTTCTTTGTGGCTAATGATTTCATGTCTGTATGTTGGCAGCAGCCTCTCTGTGTTAGTGATGGCTGTTTAACAGTCTGATGGCCTTAAGATTTAAGCTGTTTTTCAGTCTCTCGGCCCCAGCTTTGATGCACCTATACTGGCCTCGCCTTCTGGATGATAGCGGAGACAGGCAGTGGCTCGGATGGTTGTTGTCCTTGATGATCTTTTTGGCCTTCCTATGACATTGGGTGCTGTAGGTGTCCTGTAGGGCAGGTAGTTTACCCCCCGGTGATGCGTTGTGCAGACTGCACATACCCTCTGGAGAGCCTTGCGATTGGGTGCAGAGCAGTTGCCATACCAGGCAGTGATGCAGCCAGACAGGATGCTCTCGATTGTGCATCTGTAAAAGTTTGTGAGGGTTTTGTGAGGGTTGCGCCTTCTTCACCACACTGTGTGGGTGGACCATTTCAGTTTGTCTGTGATGTGTACGCCGAGGAACTTAAAACTTTCCACCTTCTCCACTGCTGTCCTTTCGATGTGGATGGGGGGATGCTCCCTCTGCTGTCTCCTAAAGTCCACGATCATCTCCTTTGTTTGTTGACGTTGAGTGGGAGGTTGTTTTGCTGACACCACACACCGAGTGCCCTCACCTCCTCCCTGTAGGTTGTCTCGCCATTGTTGGTAATCAAGCCTACTACTGCTGTGTCATCTGCAAACTTGATGATTGAGTTGGAGTTATGCGTGGCCATGCATTCATGGGTGAACCGGGAGTACAGGAGGGGGCTGAGCACGCACCCTTGTGGGGCCCCAGTGTTGAGAATCAGCAAAGTGGAGATGTTGTTTCCTACCTTCACCACCTGGGGGTGGCCTGTCAGGAAGTACAGGACCCAATCACACAGGGCGGGGTTGAGACCCAGTGGCTCAAGCTTAATGATGAGATTGGAGGGTACTATGGTGTTGAATGCTGAGCTGTAGTCAATGAACAGCATTCTTACATAGGTATTCCTCTTGTCCAGATGGGATAGGGCAGTGTGCAGTGTGATAGCGATTGCATCGTCTGTGGACCTATTGGGTTAGCAAGCAAATTGAAGTGGGTCCAGGGTGTCAGGTAAGGTGGAGGTGATATGATCCTTGACTATCCTCTCAAAGTACTTCACGATGACAGAAGTGAGTGCTACTCATTTAGTTCAGTTATCTTTGCATTCTTGGGTACAGGAACAAGGGTAGCCATCTTGAAGCATGTGAGGACAGCAGACTGGGATAGGGAGCGATGCCGTCTGGGCCGGCAGCCTTTCAAGGGTTAACACGTTGAAATGTTATTCACGTCGGCCACGGAGAAGGAGAGCCCACAGTCCTTGGTAACGGGCCCCATCGGTGGCACTGTGTTATCCTCAAAGAGGGCAAAGAAGGTGTTTTGTTTGTCTGGAAGCTTGTGTTACTCCAATGCTTGTAAATGTTATAGATAAACACCATATAGATAAAACTATAATTTTGATATCATGGGTGGTCAGTCCTTGCTTCCACACCCATGTCTATCAATTGTCCCCCACAATGAAATTGGGGAGGGGTCTGTGGAACTGTCTCTGTCCGTCTGTTGTTTGGGCGTTAGTTACATGCGATATCTCAGACAGCACTGTCCTGATTTTGACTAAACTGTCCTGATTTTGACTAAAGTTGGGTGAATGCTGTGTCTTCCCACAGAGATCAAGCTTTTGCAGATGGTGGCACTATAACAATAACATTTTGAAAGGTCAAGCCCCTCACCCCATTTGATCTAAAGTCATGAAATTCAGTACGTAGGTCCCTCTCTTTACAAATAACAAAATTCCTTCATGGATTTTCTGCCATTTTGAATTTTGTGAAAACACTTAAAATGTGACTCTTCTGGCACTGAATGACCGATCTGTACTAAACTTGATATGTGGCATCTATGGACAAAAGTCTCTCGTCTCTGTATTTTCCAAACTAGTACCCAAAATAACATGGCTGCTATTGACCAATAAACATTCACGTGGGCGTGGTCTGGCACAAATGCATATAAATCAGTCAAGTATATGTAACAAAATTCGCAAACACTGTTAAGGCTCAGCATATGCAAGAATATTCATATTGACCACACGGAGGCACTAATTGGTCATGTGGAGGGCTCTGATTGGTCACATGGAGGGCTTAAACATTATTGCCCCCCACGGTGAAATTGGAGGGGGGACTATGGCTCTGTCTCCATCCATTTGCACGTTAGTCACATGCAATATTTCAGACAACCACCGACATAATTTTTTACAAAACTTGGGTGGATGATGCGTCTTGCAAACAGAGATCCGGCATTTCCAAAATCACAATGATGGGCCAGGGGCATAATCAACTGAAATTCCAAACTTTGAACAAGAATATCTCCTATCCCATTTGAGCTTGAATTGCTGTCACTAATTGACCAGAAGGGATGGAGAGAGAGGAGAGAGAGAGAGAGGAGCAGGGCGGTGTGGGGGTGAGAGGAGAGAGAGGAGACGAGGAGAGAGAGAGAGAGAGAGAGGGCGGTGGGGGGGGTGAGGAGAGGAGGAGAGAGAGAGAGAGAGAGAGCGGTGGGGGGCGGGAGGTGGTGGTGGCGCGAGAGGTTCGTGTGTGCGGGGTGAGAGAGAGAGAGAGGAGAGAGGGCGGTGGGCAGGGCGTGAGAGAGAGAGAGAGAGAGAGAGGGCGGTGGGGGGTGGGGTGAGAGAGAGAGAGAGAGATGAGAGAGAGAGAGAGAGAGACGAGAGCGGTGGGGGGGTGAGAGAGAGAGAGAGAGAGAGAGAGAGAGAGGAGAGAGAGGAGGGGCGGGTGGGGGGGTGAGAGAGAGGAGAGATAGAGAGAGGGGGCGGTGGAGGGGGGTGAGAGAGAGACGCGAGCGTATGTATGTAGGAGAGAGAGCATGAGAGAGAGAGACCTCACTTGCTTTGGCACATGTTTCCCATGCCAATAAATCCCCTTGAATCGAATTGAGAGAGCGAGAGAGGGAGGGCGGTGGGGGGGTGAGAGAGAGAGAGAGAGAGAGAGAGAGAGAGAGAGAGAGAGAGAGAGAGAGAGGGGCGGTGGGGGGGGTGAGAGAGAGAGAGAGAGAGAGAGAGAGAGACCTCACTTGCTTTGGCACATGTTTCCCATGCCAATAAATCCCCTTGAATTGAATTGAGAGAGAGAGAGAGAGAGAGGGAGAGGGTGAGAGAGAGAGAGAGGGGGGGGTGGTGGGGGGGGTGAGAGAGAGAGAGAGAGGGTGAGAGAGAGAGAGAGAGGGGGGGGGGGGTAGAGGGAGAGGGAGAGGTAGAGGGAGAGGGAGGGAGAGAGAGAGAGGTAGAGGTAGAGGGAGAGGGTTTATAATATGGGTCTTGCATATATTGTAAGGTGCTGCTCTCGGCTGCAATAGTTTTTACAGGGTCATGTGAGATCTGTGTAAATGATAAACCAGACCGTACATGTACACACAGTTCAAACCACAAATAGACTTTCCCAACTACGGAGCCGATTGTCCATAGTCCGAGCCACCGTGCTTCTACGTCTGCATTGCTTGCTGTTTGGGCTTTTAGGCTGGGTTTCTGTACAGAACTTTGTGTTACAAGGGCTTTATTAATACATTGATTGATTGATTGATTTTGAGAAAAGGCATAAAAGGGTGTAAACTAGAGAGAGGAATATGAAAACCATTAACACTTCTCTCCTTCACAAAACACAAAACTCCAACACATACCTTCATTTGTCCGAATTGAGTGTTTTTCGGTTCTGCAGACCACTCCAATATTGAAACTGTGACCTCTCCAGACTGAAGAAATCAATGTGAGTGACGTGACCCCCTCTGAGAGCTCCAGACTGAAAGCCTGACTGAAGAGCTCAATGTGAATGACCTGACCCCCTCTGAGAGCTCCAGACTGAAAGCCTGACTGAAGAGCTCAATGTGAGTGACCTGACCCCCTCTGAGAGCTCCAGACTGAAAGCCTGACTGAAGAGCTCAATGTGAGTGACCCCCCCCTCTGAGAGCTCCAGACTGAAGGCCTGACTGAAGAGCTCATTGTGAGTGACCCCCCCCCCCCCCCTTCGACATGTTCGTTAGATAAGCCTTTTCACGCCACATCCCAGACTGTCACTGGTCAACCTTATTAGACCGATAAATATTTTCTTGCCGGAGCCTTCACACATATCATTCTGCATTTCTCCAAATAGATTAGGAAGATGAGCCTTATTTTTCTTTTTGCAGTGTTGTTAGCTGGGCCCTATTCATTATTGCATAGCGTGTGGCAGTCATGCTGTGCTGAGACGGCCTGCATTTGACCCATGCCATGACCACAATTCTGCCACAGCCGCTGCAGGAAGACACGCAAGCTTCAGTTAGAGAGAAAAAGAGAGAGAGAGAGAGAGAGAGAGAGAGAGAGAGTGAGAGAGGGAGAGGGAGAGAGATAAAGAGATAGAGGGGTAGAAAGGAGAGGGAGATAAAGAGAGAGAGGGGAGGGGAGTGAGATTAAAACAGGTGTTTAGAGAGAGTGGAAGAGAGGGAGAGAGGAGAAAGAAAGAGAGAAAGGTGGAGGGAAAGGGAGGGTAGGTTGGTAGATGAAAGCATGCATGATCTACCGCCAACCTCCTCCAGGCGCTAGAGTAGAAAAGTACTGACTTTATCAATCAATCACAATCAGCTAATTGTAGCATTCAAATCATGGCACGGCTGGAGGTTAATGAAAATTACACTTTCGACTGACGTGACATCTGATCCCGTTAGATGAGGTGTCTGAATCCTTACAGCCTGTCAATTCTGTTTCCTCCTGAAAACTCTCAGCTCTTTGAAAGATAACGTATGTGTGTTTAATCCTACCTGTCATAACACAGGTAGCGTTAATTATGTAGCTTTATCCTGAGGGTTACAGTTACTGTACACGGCAGCCTGATGACGGACCATGTTCAGTTAGTTATAGCCTTTTGATTTGATTTTGTCTGACATCATTAGATGTGTTTTGTTTGTGGTATTCAATCAAATCAATCAAATAAAAACCAAGTCAAAGTGTATTTGTTATGTGTTCATGATACTCCTGGTGTACACAGAACTGAAATGCTGATTACAGGTCCTTCTCTCAACACTAACACAACAATCATTAGAATATCGACATCCGGCGCCGACAGAGATGGCTGCCTCGCTTCGTGTTCTTAGGAAACTATGCAGTATTTTGTTTTTGGATGTTTTTATCTCTTACATTGTTACCCCAGGAAATATTAGGTTTTATTACATACAGCCAGGAGGAACTATTGGATATAAGAGCAACGTCAACTTACCAACATCAAGACCAGGAATACGACTTTCCCGAAGTGGATCCTCTGTTTGGTCCACCACCCAGGACAATGGATCGAATCCCAGCAGGCGACCCAAAACAACGGCGCCGCAGAAGGGGCAGACGGAGCGGTCTTCTGGTCAGGCTCCGTAGACGGGCACATCGCGCACCGCTCCCGAGTGTACTACTCGCCAATGTCCAGTCTCTTGACAACAAGGTAGATGAAATCCGAGCAAGGATTGCCTTCCAGAGAGACATCAGAGATTGTAACGTTCTCTGCTTCATGGAAACATGGCTTACTTAGGATACGTTATCAGAGTCGTTACAGCCACCCGGTTTCTTCACGCATCGAGCCGACAGAAACAAACATCTCTCTGGTAAGAAGAAGGGCGGGGTGGTATGCCTTATGATTAACGAGACGTGGTGTGATCATAACAACATAAAGGAACTCAAGTCCTTCTGTTCACCTAGCCTAGAATTCCTTACAATCAAAGGCCGACCGCATTATCTACCAAGAGAATTCTCTTCGATTATAATCACAGTCGTGTATATCACAGTCATGTATATTATTATCAAGTGCATCGGTGCTGTTGTACCGACGGCGACTATTAAAACCTTCCCCAATCAGAAACCGTGGATTGATGGCAGCATTCGCGCAAAACTGAAAGCACGAACCACTGCTTTTAAAACTTCTTAGGGATAGGAGGCAGTATTTTCACGTCCGGATGAAAAGCGTGCCCAAAGTAAACTGCATGTTACTCAGGCCCAAAAGCTAAGATATGCATATATAATTGGTGGATTTGGATAGACAACACTCTAAAGTTTCTAAAACTGTTAGCATAATGTCTGTGAGTATAACAGAACTGATTTGGCAGGCGAAACCCCGAGCACAAACCATCCAGGGGGGAAAATATTGAGGTCATAGTATTTCTCTTATATTTCTATTGAAAGCCCTATTTAATAGGAACCTGGTTTCAGTTCCTATGGCTTCCACTAGATGTCAACCGTCTTTAGAAATTGGTTGATGTTTTTATTTTGAGAAATTACGAAGTACAGCTGTTCTTTGTGAGTGTCAAGCCAAGTGGACTCTACTGTTTGTTGCGCGTGAACTGGAAAGTGCTTCACGTTGTTTTAATCCGGTATTAAACACAGTATATCCCGTCTTAAATTTGATCGATTATTTACGTTTTAGGATACCTTAAATTGGATTAGGAATGTGGTTTGAAATGTTTGGACCAAGTTTACAGGTAACTTATTAGATACTTTATAGTCATGTTGGGTGAGTTGGAACCGGTGTATTTCTGAATCAAATGCGACAAATAAATTGACATTTTGGGGATATAAAGAAGGACATTATCAAACAAAAGGACCATTTGTGATGTTTCTGGGACATTTAGGAGTGCCAACAGAAGAAGATCTTCAAAGGTAAGGCATTTATTGTATTGTTATTTCTGACTTTTGTGTCGCCACCTGCCTGGTTGAAAATATTTTTCATGTATTTGTATGCAGGGCGCTGTCCTCAGATATTCGCATGGTCTGCTTTCGATGTAAAGCCTTTTTGAAATCTGACACTGTGGCTAGATTAACAAGAAGGTGAACTTTATTTAAATATATTATACTTATATTTTCGGGTTATCTTGAATATTGATATTTCTGTAGTTTAAATTTGGCGCTCTGAAAATTGACTAACAGGTGAATCAGGGCAGGGCGACCGGAAACATGACCAAATACAAACAGTGTAGCTATTCCCTCCGCAAGGCAATCAAACAAGCTAAGCGTCAGTATAGAGACAAAGTAGAGTCGCAAGTCAACGGCTCAGACACGAGAGTTATGTTGCAGGGTCTACAGTCAATCACGGACTACAAAAAGAAAACCAGCCCCGTCGTGGACCCCGATGTCTTGCTCCCAGACAAACTAAACAGCTTCATTGCTCACTTTGCCACCGACACGGTCCGCTACCAAAACCTGCGGGCTCTCCTTCACCGCAGCCAACATGAGGAAAACATTTAAATGTGTTAACCCTCTCAAGGCTGCCGGCCCAGACGGCATCCCTAGCCGCGTCCTCAGAGCATGCGCAGACCAACTGGCTGGTGTGTTTACAGACATATTTAATCAATCCCTATCTCAGTCTGCTGTTCCCACATGCTTCAAGAGGGCCACCATTGTTCCTGTTCCCAAGAAATCTAAGGTAACTGAACTAAATGACTATAGTTCACTTCCGTCATTATGAAGTGCTTTGAGAGACTATTCAAGGATCATATCACCTCCACCTTACCTGACACCCTAGACCCACTCCAATTTGCTTACCGCCCCAATAGGTACACAGACGACGCAATCGCAATCACACTGCACACTGCCCTAACCCATCTGGACAAGAGGAATACCTATGTAAGAATGCTGTTCATCAACTACAGCTCTGCATTTAACACCATAGTACCTTCCAAACTCGTCATTAAGCTCGAGACCCTGGGTCTCGACCCAGCCCTGCGCAACTGGGTCCTGGACTTTCTGACGGGACGCCTCCAGGTGGTGAGGGTAGCAAACAACATCTCCACCCCGCTGATCCTCAACACTGGGTTCCCACAAGGGTGCGTTCTCAGCCCTTACATGTACTCCCTGTTCACCCATGACTCAATCATCAAGTTTGCAGACGACACTACAGTGGTAGGCTTGATTACCAACAACGACGAGACGGCCTACAGGGAGGAGGTGAGGGCCCTCGGAGTGTGGTGTCCTCACACTCAATAACCTCACACTCAACGTCAACAAAACAAAGGAGATGATCGTCGACTTCAGGAAACAGCAGAGGGAGCACCCTTCTATCCACATCAATGGGACAGTAGTGGAGAAGGTGGAAAGTTTTAAGTTCCTCGGCGTACACATCACAGACAAACTGAAATGGTCCACCCACACAGACAGCGTGGTGAAAAGGTGCAACAGCGCCTCTTCAACCTCAGGAGGCTGAAGAAATGTGGCTTGTCACCAAAAACACTCACAAACTTTTACAGATGCACAATCGAGAACATCCTGTCGGGCTGTATCACCGCCTGAGTTGCCCACAACCGTAAGGCTCTCCAGAGGGTAGTGAGGCCTGCACAACACATCACCGGGGGCAAACTACCTGCCCTCCAGGACACCTACACCACCCGATGTCACAGGAAGGCCAAAAAGAGGATGTAGGACATCAACCACCCGAGCCACTGCCTGTTCACCCTGCTATCATCCAGAAGGCGAGGTCAGTACAGGTGCATCAAAGCTGGGACCGAGAGCCTGAAAAACAGCTTCTATCTCAAGGCCATCAGACAGTTAAACAGCCATCACTAACTCAGAGAGACTGCTGCCAACACACTGACTCAACTCCAGCCACTTTAATTATAAAACATTGGATGTAATAAATATATATCACGAGTCACTTTAAACAATGACACTTTATATAATGTTTACATACCCTACATTACTCATCTCATGTGTATATACTGTATTCTATACCATCTACTGCATCTTCCCTATGCCGTTCGGGCCATCGCTCATCCATATATTGATATGTACATATTCTTATTCATTCCTTTACACTCGTGTGTATAATCTTGGCCAGGTCGCAGTTGCAAATGAGAACTTGTTCTCAACTAGCCTACCTGGTTAAATAAAGGTGAAATAAAAATAATTATAAAATAAGGTAGTTAGATTGCTAGATATTACTGCATTGTCGGAACTAGAAGCACAAGCATTTCGCTACACTCGCATTAACATCTGCTAACCATGTGTATGTGACCAATAAAATTGGATTTGATTTGTATAAAAATACATCAAATATGAATGCGTTTGCATGTATTTCATGTCCAGGGGGTCGTATTGTATGTGATTGATAAGTGTGTGTGTGTGTGTGTGTGTGTGTGTGTGTGTGTGTGTGTGTGTGTGTGTGTGTGTGTGTGTGTGTGTGTGTGTGTGTGTGTGTGTGTGTGTGTGTGTGTGTGTCTGTCTGTTTGCGTGTATGTGTGTGTTCATGTGTCCGTATGTGTGTACATGTGTGAGCTTGTCGATCTGTGTGTTTGTGTGTGTATATTTTCCAAATTGTCCATTAATTAGAGGCCTGACCTGATGAGGGAGGAGGGCTGAGTATCGTGCACGGTATTGGGGGAGCGTGCATGGCAATAGAGGGTGTGCATTATGACAGCAAGCGGACATTTCTAAGTCATTAAGCCCTGCTGTAATCGTGCCATTATGCCGCTCATTATGAAAGACTGTGGCATAATCTCCCATGGGGCCACAGTCACCACTCTGTTCCATTAGACAACTCGTCCTGCCAGGGACTCATTCTATCCCTGTCCTTTGTGTGTGTGTGTGTGTGTGTGTGTGTGTGTGTGTGTGTGTGTGTGTGTGTGTGTGTGTGTGTGTGTGTGTGTGTGTGTGTGTGTGTGTGTGTGTGTGTGTGTGTGTGTGTGTGTGTCTGTGTGTGGCCAAAGCCCTTGTCCTCTGTCACTGGTGTTCCTTCCGGAGCAAGTCAAACAACAGAGACATCCTGCTTTCAGCCTGACAGTAGACTAACCCTAACACCACCCTCAGAGATGTCCTGCTTTCAGCCTAACAGTAGACTAACCCTAACACCACCCTCAGAGATGTCCTGCTTTCAGCCTGACAGTAGACTAACCCTAACACCACCCGCAGAGATGTCCTGCTTTCAGCCTGACAGTAGACTAACCCTAACACCACCCTCAGAGATGTCCTGCTTTCAGCCTGACAGTAGACTAACCCTAACTCCACCCTCAGAGATGTCCTGCTTTCAGCCTGACAGTAGACTAACCCTAACACCACCCTCAGAGATGTCCTGCTTTCAGCCTGACAGTAGACTAACCCTAACACCACCCTCAGAGATGTCCTGCTTTCAGCCTGACAGTAGACTAACCCTAACACCACCCTCAGATATGTCCTGCTTTCAGCCTGACAGTAGACTAACCCTAACACCACCCTCAGAGATGTCCTGCTTTCAGCCTGACAGTAGACTAACCCTAACACCACCCTCAGATATGTCCTGCTTTCAGCCTGACAGTAGACAAACCATAAAATGAATGGACTCACTGCTGGTGATATGTTTGAAATACTTTTGTGTATCTACGGGAGTGGGAGTTACACTCAGCATCTAAGCCTGTCCTCCTATGACAATGCATGTTGGGAGTAATGTAATCACTAAAATAGTACTTACTGAACGTAAAGAAAATTGGATAGCCAACTTCACATTACATCGCACTTGGTCTCTCACAGCACAAAGAAACCCTGCCAGGGCTTTGATTAAATATGGCTGCTAATGTGCTCTCCATCTGGAGATGAAAGAATAAAAAGGGACTCTGGAGATAAAAGGAGTTCTGCCAATCACTGCTAATGGATGCAAACTCAACCTTCAGCTCTGGTTAAAAATAGTCCAAACACTTCCTGTAGAATTACCTTGGCGACAAGATCCCTATGGAGAGGAATCCAACACACATTACAATGTTTGTTTCTAAAACTGTATTTCGCATATATCTCCACTGTCTGTGAGTGTTTCTCAGGTATTGTTCTCTTCTCAAAAGCACAACAGAGCATGTTCTGAACCCGCTATGAAACTTCGTCAGCTCAGCAGTGTCACTCATGTTTGAGACAGCTGCCAATAATGCAGATTCAGAATATCCTGAAGATTCCAAAGATTCTGTGCTCTCAGTTCCACAGGTCTGAGGATTGGAATGATCTCTCGATGTAGTGTGAGTTGACATCTCTCCCTCTCTCTTTCCCTTCCAGTACATTTCCTGCTGTTTTCTTCTCCTATTGTCTATGCTGGAGTGCCTAAGATGTGTGAAACCTTGGAGTGAGGAGTTTCTAACTGTGAGAGCCAGAGTCAGTTTATGTAAGCTGTTAAGTCTGTACATGGAGGATGGAGGACACCTCAGTGGCACTTAGAGGAACCCACAGTAATTACTCTGACAGTTATAACTGTTCACCACCAGTGTGATAATTGTCAGACAGCATTTAACTTATTTTTCTGTCTTATATTATGTATGTAATCTTGAACTGCTGTTACGCCCTGATCTGTTTCACCTGTCTTTGTACTCGTCTCCACCACACTCCAGGTGTCGCCCATCCTCCCCTTTATCCCCTGTGTATTTATACCTGTGTTCTCTGTTTGTCTGTTGCCAGTTTGTTTTGTTCGATGAGCCTACCAGAGTTTTGTTTCCCGGCTCCCACCTGTTCCTTGCTCCTGTTTTCTAGTTTCCTGGTTCTGACCGTTCTGCCTGCCCTGAGCCTGCCTGCCGTCCTCTACCTTTACACCCTCTCTGAATTATTGACCCCTGCCTGCCTTGACCTGTCATTTGCCTGCCCTGTTGTTTGTAATAAACTTTGTTACTTCGACACAGTCTGCATCTGGGTCTTACTCAAAAACTTGATAAATGCAGGGATTCAACTGAGAGGGAGGGGTGGAGAGAGGGAGAGAGGCAGAGGGAGAGAGAGAGGGAGAGGGAGAGAAACAGAGAGTTTTAGATGTGCCAACTGTCCCCTGTAAAAAATAAAGTATACAAGAAAAAAACTAAAAAAAATCAGAAGTAGCTCATCTCTAAGGAGAGAGAGAGAGAGAGAGAGAGAGAGAGAGAGAGAGAGAGAGAGAGAGAGAGAGAGAGAGACTGAGATCAGAAGTAGCTCATGCTCTAAGGAGAGAGGAGAGAGAGAGAGAGAGAGAGAGAGAGAGAGAGAGAGACTGAGGATCAGAGTAGCTCATCTCTAAGAGAGAGAGCGAGACGAGAGAGAGGAGGAGAGCGAGGGAGAGAGATGAGGAGAGAGAGGAGAGAGGAGAGCAGAGAGAGAGAGGAGAGAGAGAGCTGAGGTCAGATAGCCATCTCTAAGGAGGAGAGAAGTGAGACGAGTAGGGGGAGCAGAGGAGAGAGAGAGCGAGAGAGAGCGAGAGAGAGGAGAGAGAGAGGAGAGAGTAGAGAGCGAGAGAGAGAGAGATCAGAAGAGTAGCTCATCTCTAAGGGAGAGAGAGAGAGGAGAGAGAGAGAGAGAGGAGAGAGAGAGAGAGAGAGATCAGAAGTAGCTCATCTCTAAGGAGAGAGTCGCACGCAGTCACAGAAGAACCCAGAAATGAGTTGTTGAAGGATTATGATTTATGAATCAGGTTGAGTCTTGTTTCAACACCAAGTGATTCTGCATCCCAGTTTCCCAACCTGCTGCTATGAAACTCTGACGACAACAACATCCACAATATTCATAGTGTACCACTAACTTTTATTTCTAGGGCTCTAATAATTGCAATAGATTATACAGTATAATGTAATCTTGTTTGGTTTTCTTAAATGGAACAAATTATTTCACTAAAGACTGGTTTACAGTTGGTCTACGTACATGCAGATGAGGGCATATGGGGACAGGAACAGTGGATGAAGATATACTGTTAGCGGTACACTGATGTCTACAGACAGTCTGCATTTTAGCATGAATGAAATGTTGTTTTGGCACGGTGATGGTCTACTAAAGACATGTCGTTACAGCCTGACAGACGGACTACAAACCAGCCTTAAGGATTCTGCTTGATACTCACGCAATATATTCACATGATACCTATTTGTCAATATCACTTTCATTTTAATGTCCGATCCAGAAATAGAATCCATCTAAGTCTTGAGTCGATGGTGGCGCTCTAACGTTCTATTACTATCGTAAACAAATAGGAGTCAATCTCCCAAGGTGCTACTTCAATCAACTGCAGATAAAGGAAACCACACAGCAGGGTTTCAGGTTCTTTCATTGGTTATATAACAGTGGCCTACTACGTCTGTACCCTTCTAACAGTTTCAGTGGATGGGGCAGCACGCTGAAGTTGATAGTAGGCCTACCAATTATACAAACCTCCAGGTTTCACAGCTGCTTGCCTCTCTAATGAGTTAACTGGCATGAATCTCCCTGTGTTGAAAGGCCTTATTAAAGCGCACAGTACTAGAGGGGACACACACACATTAGTGAACGCTTCCCAATGCCTGTGATGTCCACACGATCTCATTATACTGTGAGGAACTGATGCCTCATGAAAACAGAGCCCCTTTCTATGAAAGTCCTTTTCTGTTGGAGGAATACAGTCGTATGTAATCTGGAGAATTAGCTGATGCCTGTAAAAACCTTCCCTTCCCAGCAGGCCTTTTAGCTCTGCTGGAGATGACCGCTGCCATCTGGGGGAGGAAACCAAAGCGTGACTATTCTGTTTAGAAGAGACCACGATGATAGTGATCGGAAATAGGTCGGAAAGGAAGGAATACGAGGGCCATACCCCATTACCCATATTAAAAGAGGGCCAAATCCCATTACCCATTATTAAAAGAGGGCCAAATCCCATTACCCATTATTAAAAGAGGGCCAGATCCCATTACCCATTATTAAAAGAGGGCCAAATCCCATTACCCATTATTAAAAGGAGGGCCATTACCCTATTACCCATTATT
>NC_034186.2:10225046-10260046 GCF_002021735.2 Oncorhynchus kisutch
TTTTGTATTTATTAGTTATTTCATGTATCGTCACGTTTATTTCATTAAAGACATGAGTAACCACCACGCTGCATTTCGGTCCTCTCTTTCGACAAACGAAGAACGCCGTTACAGAATCACCCACCACACACGGACCGAGCAGCGTGGTAACAGGCAGCGACGGCAGGAGCAGCGAAAGGAGGACGTTATGGACAGCAATGGCATGGAGTATACGACGTGGGAAGAAATCGACAGGTGGGCGGCCGACCCAGAGAGAGTGCAGGAGCCCGACTGGGATTCGCTAGATCAGTGCGAAGAAGGCTATAGGCAAATGGAGTTGGAGAAACAGACACGGCGGCGCAGAGCGAAACCCGAGAGTCACCCCAAAAAATTTATTGGGGGGGGCTCAGAGGGAGAGTGGCTGAGTCAGGAGATGGACCTGAGCCAACTCTCCTTGTTTATCGTGAGGAGCCAAGGAGGAGACCAGAACCAGAGCCAGTGTTAGAGGTGAGCGAAGCAGAGACTGTGAAGGAGTTAATGGGGAAAGTGGGGTGGAGAGTAATGAGGGAGTTGCTAGCTTGGTGCTATAGATACCATATTCGTCCGACGGATCGTGTCGGGGATTTGATGGCACCTGAGTTAGCGCTCCATTACTCGTCCTGAGGTGCGTGTTAGTCGGCTGGTGAAGTTGGTGCCAGCCTCACGCACCAGGCCTCCTGTGCACATCCCTAGCCTTGCACATCCTGTGCCACCTCCACACTCCAGTCCTCCGGTAGCAGCTCCCCGCACCAGGCTTCCTGTGCGTGTCCTCGCTCCAGTATCACCAGTGCCAGCACCACGCATCAGGCCTACAGTGCGCCTCGCCTCTCCTGCGCTGTCGGAGTCTCCCGCCTCTCCAGCGCTGTCAGAGCCTTTCTCCCCTCCTGCGCTGTCGGAGTCTCCCGCCTGTTCAGCACAGCCAGAGCCTTCCTGCCCTCCTGCGCTGTCAGAGTCTCCCGCCTCTCCAGCGCTGTCGGAGCCTTTCTCCTCTCCTGCGCGACCGGAGTCTCCTGTCTGTTCAGCGCTACCAGAGCCTTCCTTCCCTCCTGCGCTGTCGGAGTCTCCTGTCTGTTCAGCGCTATCAGAGCCTTTCTCCTCTACAGCGCTGCCGGAGCCTCCTGCCTGTTCAGAGCAGCCTGTGCTGCCAGTCTGCAGGGTGCTGTCAGCCTGCATGGAGCAGTCAGAGCTGTCAGTCTGCATGAAGCAGCCGGAGACGCCAGTCTGCAGGGAGCTGTCAGTCTGCAGGGTGCTGTCAGCCTGCATGGAGCAGTCAGAGTAGTCAGTCTGCAAGGAGCTGCCAGTCTGCAGGGAGCTGTCAGTCTGCAGGGAGCTGTCAGTATGCATGAAGCAGCCAGAGCTGTCAGTCTGCAAAGAGCTGTCAGTCTGCAAGGAGCTGTCAGTCTGCAAGGAGCTGTCAGCCTGCATGGAGCAGTCAGAGCTGTCAGTCTGCAAGGAGCTGCCAGTCTGCAGGGAGCTGTCAGTCTGCAAGGAGCTGCCAGTCTGCAGGGTGCTGTTTAGCCTGCATGGAGCAGTCAGAGCTGTCAGTCTGCATGAAGCAGCCAGAGCTGTCAGTCTGCAAAGAGCTGCCAGTCTGCAAGGAGCTGTCAGTCTGCAAGGAGCTGCCAGTCTGCAGGGAGCTGTCAGTCTGCATGGAGCAGTCAGAGCTGTCAGTCTGCATGAAGCAGCCAGAGCCGCCAGTCTGCAAGGAGCTGTCAGCCTGCATGGAGCAGTCAGAGCTGTCAGTCTGCATAGAGCAGCTAGATACGCCAGTCAGCCATGATCTTCTAGATCTGCCAGTCAACCAGATTCTTCCAGATCAGCCTGTCAACCAGAATCTTCCAGATCTGCTAGTCAACCAGAATCTTCCAGATCTGCTAGTCAACCAGAATCTTCCAGATCTGCTAGTCAACCAGAATCTTCCAGATCTGCTAGTCAACCTGAATCTTCCAGATCCGCTAGTCAACCTGAATCTTCCAGATCCGCCAGCCAGGATCTACCGGAGCCTACTACCTACCTGAGCTTCATCTCAGTACTGAGCTTCCTCTCAGTACTGGGCTTCCTCTCAGTACTGGGCTTCCTCTCAGTACTGGGCTTCCTCTCAGTACTGGGCTTCCTCTCAGTACTGGGCTTCCTCTCAGTACTGGGCTTCCCCTCAGTTCCGGGCTGCCCCTCAGTTCCGGGCTGCCCCTCAGTTCCGGGCTGCCCCTCAGTTCCGGGCTGCCCCTCAGTCCCGAGCTGCCTCAGTCCCGAGCTGCCCCTCAGTCCCGAGCTGCCCCTCAGTCCCGAGCTGCCCCTCAGTCCCGAGCTGCCCCTCAGTCCCGAGCTGCCCGAGCTGCCCCTCAGTCCCGAGCTGACCCTCAGTCCCGAGCTGCCCCTCAGCCCCGAGCTGTCCCTCAGTCCCGAGATGCCCCTCAGTCACGAGCTGCTCCTTAGTTCTGTGGGGTTCTGGGTGAGGACTATTAGGCCATGGTCGGCGGCGAGGGTGGATTATCCCAGGACGCGAAGGGGAGGAACAAGGACATTAATGGAGTGGGGTCCACGTCCTGAGCCGGAACCGCCACCATGGACAGACGCCCACCCGGACCCTCCCTATGGTTTTGAGGTGCGTCCGGGAGTCCGCACCTTAGGGGGGGGGGGGGTTCTGTCACGCCTTGGTCATTGTATTTTGTGTTTTCGTTATATATTTGGTCAGGCCAGGGTGTGACAGGGGTTTATGTTATTGTATTTCGTATTGGGGTTTGTAGTATTTGGGATTGCGGCTGGTTAGGGGTGTTGTATAGGCTTGGCTGCCTGAGGCGGTTCTCAATCAGGAGTCAGGTGATTCTCGTTGCCTCTGATTGGGAACCGTATTTAGGTAGCCTGAGTTCGCTTTGTATTTCGTGGGTGATTGTTCCTGTCTCTGTGTTGTGTCACCAGATAGGCTGTAATTAGGTTTCACGTTCCGTTTGTTGTTTTTGTATTTATTAGTTATTTCATGTATCGTCACGTTTATTTCATTAAAGACATGAGTAACCACCACGCTGCATTTCGGTCCACTCTTTCGACAAACGAAGAACGCCGTTACAACTGTACTATGTATCACTGTAAAATGTTGCTGTAAAGTAGTTGCATAGATATATGTTTTACCTGTACATACTGGTACCGTAGATCCTTAACTCTGTCCTCATTCCTTTCCTTTTCATAGTCATCTGGTTTCTATGCAGCACCCTGTCGATGGTTGAGATGCTAACCGTATGGATGTTTTCAAAGACATTGTTGTCTTCTATAACGGTCCTTTGTATTTCCCTGAGTCTCATGGCATTGTTTGCTAGGACCATGGTGCAAATAGCCTCCTCCTGTTGAGGTGTGAAAAGGCGTCCTCTGCCACCGGTTTGAGGTAATCTTGCAGTCCTATGTGGCGAAATGCAGTGATGCATCGCACACTTTCACATAGACAAAAACTATGCGAACACACATTTTACTGTAAAACATACAGGTGGGTGCATGTAAGGTGCAGTATGTATCTGTATAGAGTATATTTCTGTATGCTGTGAAATACAAGTGGACTACTGTAATATGAAGCATTGTAGGAAGTATACAGTATACTGCTTCTATACAGTAACAGTGCACTGTACATTGGTGGACATACCTGTTCTCTTTTCTAACTATTGAGGACACGGTTGATCTCCCAATATTCGGCTGCACCCTTCGACCCGTCTCAGCCATTGTAAGGCCATGATTGACAACATGGCCTACAATAGTGGCCCTTATGTCATCAGATATTCGCCTATGTCCTCTTCTGCCTCTTCCTCTGTTTTGCCTTCCACTACGCATCCTTGCTCCTCTTCTTCCTCCTCTTGGCTGTTGACCCTGTTCGTTTCCTGGTCCATCCATTATTGGAAAATTGCAACTCTGTATTGTGGTCTGTCTATATACAGTATGCTTGCCAATTGATTCTTCATGAGATGCAACTTTGAGCAATTTAGACAACTGGTTGATTGTTGGTTGAACTAACACTTTCCATTCCTTCATGAGTGAGGGTCAATTTCACCTGCACGATTAATCAATTCACGTTTTTGTACAAAAGGTCTAATAGAAATGTGTAAAACTATGCTTGACAGTTTATGACAAATAGTTCAACAATTTTGCATGTAATGGCTTATGCAAGGAACTAATGCCTAGATGTTTTGAGGGGTAAGACTATTCAACAGAGAACCATCTACTATATTTTGATCAACATGACATGAGCAATTGATAATGTGGAAAAAAGCTGACACTTGTACATAATCAATTGCAATTTGTTCAAAAGGAATAAGAAATTGCTTTAATGATGTGCACAAGTGACTAGATGATTTTGAATTTGTACAAGTAGTATCAAGAATTGCACTTTTGATCTAAGAAATACACCAAAGCGACTGAGAAAAACTGTAAAAACACACAATTTCAAGTCTCTCTCTCTCTCTCTCTCTCTCAATTCAATTCAATTCAAGGGCTTTATTGGCATGGGAAACATGTGTTAACATTGCCAAAGCAAGTGAGGTAGATAATATATAAAGTGAATATATAAAGTGAAATAAACAATAAAAATTAACAGTAAACATCACACATACAGAAGTTTCAAAACAATAAAGACATTACAAATGTCATATTATATATATATATATACAGTGTTTTAACAATGTACAAATGGTAAAGGACACAAGATAAAATAAATAAGCATAGATATGGGTTGTATTTACAATGGTGTGTGTTCTTCACTGGTTGCCCTTTTCTCGTGGCAACAGGTCACAAATCTTGCTGCTGTGATGGCACACTGTGGAATTGTACCCAGTAGATATGGGAGTTTTTCAAAATTGGATTTGTTTTCGAATTATTTGTGGATCTGTGTAATCTGAGGGAAATATGTCTCTCTAATATGGTCATACATTGGGCAGGAGGTTAGGAAGTGCAGCTCAGTTTCCACCTCATTTTGTGGGCAGTGAGCACATAGCCTGTCTTCTCTTGAGAGCCATGTCTGCCTACGGCGGCCTTTCTCAATAGCAAGGCTATGCTCACTGAGTCTGTACATAGTCAAAGCTTTCCTTAATTTTGGGTCCGTCACAGTGGTCAGGTATTCTGCCGCTGTGTACTCTCTGTGTAGGGCCAAATAGCATTCTAGTTTGCTCTGTTTTTTGTTAATTCTTTCCAATGTGTCAAGTAATTATCTTTTTGTTTTCTCATGATTTGGTTGGGTCTAATTGGTTGGGTCTCTGTCTTTCTCTCTCTGTGTGTGTCTCTCTCTCTCTGTCTCTCTCACTCTCTGCGTCTCTGTGTTTCTCTCACTCTCTAAGTCTGTCTCTCTCTGTCTCTCTCTCTGTCTCTCTCCCTGTGTGTCTCTCTCGCTGTGCGTCTCTGTCTCTCTCTCTCTCTCTCTCTGTGTTTCTCTATCTCTCTGTCTCTCTCTCGCTCTCTGTGTCTCTCTCTCTCTCTCTCTGTGTCTCTCTGTCTCTCTCTGTGTGTGTGTCTCTCTCTCTGTGTGTGTCTCTCTCTGTCCGTGTCTCTCTCTCTGTGTGTGTTTCTCTCTCTCTCTCTCTCTGTCTCTCTCTCTCTCTCTGTCTCTCTCTCTCTCTCTGTCTCTCTCTCTCTCTCTCTCTCTCTCTCTCTCTCTCTCTCTCTCTGTGTAAAGCTAACTTTCTGTGATAGCATGTGTGACCACGGTGGGGATACATAACATTTCCACCTAAGGGTGATTTGAATAGGCAAGCACACAGTCACTGATAAGGACTGCCTGGCTCAATGCATCCATACCCATGGCAAGGCAATCAAAGTCTCATCAGAAATACCCCTCGGGAATCAAGTCTATGGCAATCACTGATACAGGAAAACACAATCATGTGTGGAACCACAAACAGCAGTTGTGGCCCTGTGGTTATAGATTTGCAACCAGGGCACCAAAAAATAATACAAATTAGACCAGATTAAAATTGTCCTCCTGATTTGAATAACAAATAAATAGGCTTGTAGACCACACTAACAACCTCCATGTTTCACCAATCACCTGAGCAACAGATTTTCAGCACAGATTTTCAGCAATAGATTTTCAGCAATAGATTTTCAGCAATAGATTTTCAGCAATAGATTTTCAGCAATAGATTTTCAGCAACAGATTTTCAGCACAGATTTCAGCACAGATTTTCAGCAACAGATTTTCAGCACAGATTTTCAGCACATATTTTCAGTATAGATTTTTAGCACAGATTTTCCTGCATGTCAAATACAGCCCAAATGATGACAGCCCTAATATACATTTTCCCCTGCCAGTCTGCATTTCAACCACTATGAATATGCTGTCCTGAACCTATAGCATCTGAGGATCTATAATCAATACACTGTACAGCATGAAAGAGACTGGTCCCAGCGACATGCATAGCAACAAGACCCGCTGGGGACAAACAAAGAAAATGAATCAGATTAACAGTCCACTTTACATTTAGAGTACACATTACATTTAGAGTACACATTACATTTAGAGTACACATTACATTTAGAGTACACATTACATTTGACTTCTTTACACCTGATTTACGTCTATGTGGTATGCACAATACAATACAATGCTAACAAACTCAAATTAGAGATCATTGGAGATACGTTTGAGATAATTTGAGATACATTTGAGATATTTGGAAATAATTGGAAAACATTTGAGATAATTGGAGATAATTGGAGATAATTGGAGATAGAGTTAAATGGAGATAATTGGAGATCAATTTGAGATGATTGGAGATGAATTGGAGTAATCCAAAACAATAATTTTAGGGTGTACTGCAATCCTGTATTTACGTTGTTTCAAAACATGGAACAACAACATTGGATGAATGACATCACCCAGGATCCTACAGAAAACCAATTACAGCCCCTCTATCTCCAGTCCTCTAACATTTTTAAACAACCATTTCCCTTTATGTTCATGACACATCGCTTTGACAGTGGCCAAGCAATCATTTTAGACTTTGATTAAACATCCCACTAAATTACTCATCATTACAAAAGCCCACAGATGAACTGGCTTCCAACCCATTGGATTCTTGATTCCCAGCTCCGCCATTGGTGCAGATGGGTGGACATTAATCAAGGGCCTGGACAGGTTTAGGAGAACGCACGTCAGATTCCTGTGATGGATGGAAGACCAGGGGATCTATGGAAAACATAATTACTATGTTATCGATTCACGTGAAATCCGAGAGAAAACTGTGAGCTAAATCTCTGCCAATGCATTGGTCCAGCTACGTTCCTGGGTTCCAGTGAATGTCTTCTGTACACCTTCGAACAAACATAATGAAACTCACTTCTGTTGTTTATGGATTGAAAATGGGGAAGTCGTCCTGAGAGTGTAGATTATAACTGTCAAATACCTCCAGTTATTGAACTGCAGATGTGAATTGGTTGTGAGAGTAGCCTAATTATGTTATTCCGTCCAATGAAAATCACATTTGACAGAAATTATTTAGGACTGGATCCGCAGCGTGAATCCACAAAGGGAAATAGAAGAGGACATCGGGAAATATCATTAAAATGTTTCCTGTTTTATTGAGAAGAGTGTGATTGTTACCATGTACAGTTATGTAATGTCCCAGTGAAAATGGATCACAGTCAAAACTTCCCATGCTCAGCAGTTTAGGACCACTAACAGTGAGGAATGATTCCTAAATGGACATCTTCACAGGCAGCTCACGCTATCCAAACATCTTCCTGTAGGTCAGTTGTTTTTCTTTCTCCCTATCGTTCGCCCATATTACGTAAACATTTTTTATGATTTCACTCGCAAAATGGATTATTTTAAATGCGGTCACAAATCTGCCCTTTCAAGTGATAGGCATCTGACAGCATTGGCTGACATTTCAAAGTTTATCATTCTGCCCGCTGTACGAGTAATAACCATGACAACAACAGCCGTGGTGCTTATCGTGTATCTGCAGCACCAAGGATGGATTCAGCGGTGAGGATTCTAGCAGACAAACACAATGAATTGAGGCCTTGGAGGTCTTCACCCTTTTTCTTTTGCAATAAAGACGGCCAAAGTGAAGCCTGTCGATATGGCTGTTGGTGGTCCAGCAATACCTTCATAATAAAACCTCCTTTGAGGCTGTGGAAAATCCCATCTCATAATCTGTGTCCTGGTAACACTAAGGTAGGTTCATTGTTGGAAGTATTGCTGTGGTGAAATACTATCTATGGAATAAGGAACCTTTGTGTTCAACACAATGTTTAAAAATAAGGACAACTTTTATGGTCCTTGGTACCATACACGGAAATAAAGAGAAGGCTGAATATAATCTGGATATATTTCATAGTTTAAATCAGAGATAGACAGGTTTTGACTAGCCTAGATATAATCTATCTGGACACTGATTCAAATGAACGAGGGACCCTCTACCATGTTCTGGCCTGTATGGCTGAGTTACAGTGAGAAGGAAAGGCTCTCTTGTTATAATGTTTGTTCATATTCCCCTCTCTCCGCCAGGATAGGCCGTCATTGTAAATAAGAATTTGTTCTTAACTGACTTGCCGAGTTAAATAAAGGTTCAATAAAATAAAATAAAAAACATTTCCCCAGAACACATACTGTAAAAATAACACAGAGAAAAGGTTCCTATTCTTAAGAAGACCAGTTATAGTGTAGAGACCACTCTCTAACTACACTCGCCCTCTCTCTCTCTCTCTCTCTCTCTCTCTCTCTCTCTCTCTCTCTCTCTCTCTCTCTCTCTCTGTCTCTCTGTGTCTCTATTTCTCTCTCTCTCTCTCTCTCTCTCTCTCTCTCTCTCTCTCTCTCTGTCTCTCTGTGTCTCTATTTCTCTCTCTCTCTCTCTCTCTCTCTCTCTCTCTCTCTCTCTCTCTCTCTCTCTCTCTCTGTCTCACTCTCCCTCTCCCTCTCTCTCTGTCTCTCTCTGTGTCGCTCTCTGTCTCTATTTCTCTCTCTCTCTCTCTCTCAATTCAATTCAATTCAATTCAAGGGCTTTCTCTCTCTCTCTCTCTCTCTCTCTCTCTCTCTCTCTCTCTCTTTCTCCCAATTCAATTCAAGGGCTTTATTGGCATGGGAAACATGTGTTAACATTGCCAAAGCAAGTGAGGTAGATAATATACAAAAGTGAAATAAACAATAAAAATTAACAGTAAACATTACACATCTCTCTCGCTCTCTCTCTCTCTATTCAATTCAATTCAATTTGTTTTATTGGCATAACGTAACAATGTACATATTACCAAAGCCTACTTTGGATATTTACTATATTAAGATCATTCAAATCCAAATTGTGAACGGGACAACAGTAACAACAATAACCAACGGTGAAAATAACCATACATTAAACAATATCAATAATTATACAGTAGAGGATATGTGCAGGTTGATTGGTCAGTCAGACACTGTCCTTCATCTTATGGCATGCAGCAATGTAGTGTGCATCCAACCCACAGCTCTCTGCATCTTTTTGGGGTTTACTGCTAGGGCCAAGGTCTGACAGTACTGCTCTAGCAGGTCCAGGCTCTGCTGTAGGCCATGTGCTGTGGTGAACAGCAGGCATATGTTTTGTTTGGTCAGGGTGTGATCTGAGTGGGCATTCTATGTTGTGTGTCTAGTCTGTCTGTTTCTGTGTTTGGCCTGATATGGTTCTCAATCAGAGGCAGGTGTTAGTCATTGTCTCTGATTGGGAACCATATTTAGGTAGCCTGTTTGGTGTTGGGTTTTGTGGGTGATTGTCTCCTGTGTCAGTGTTTGTGCCACACGGGACTGTTTCTGGTTTACACGGTTGTTGTTTTTGTAGTTTATTCATGTATAGTTTTTTTATTAAAAACAAACATGAATTTCAACCACGCCGCATTTTGGTCCTCCTCTCCTTCGACGGAAGAATCCCGTTACACATAGGTCATCTGCAAAGAGTAGGCATTTAACCTCTGAACTGTGGAGACTAACACCAGGGGCTGAGGATTTTTATAGAATAGTGGCCAATTCATTAATGTAAATATTGAAGAGTGCAGGGCTCAGATTGCAACCCTGGCGAAGATCCCGCCCCTGGTTAAAGGATTCTGTTATTTTCTTGCCAATTTAATGCTGCACATATTGCCAATATATATTGATTTAATTATGTCAAATGTTTTACCCCCTACACCACTTTCAATAACTTTGTAGAACAGTCCTGTATGCCAAATAGAATCAAATTATTTTTGGAAGACAATTAGGAAAGCGTATATTTTGGTATTATTTTGGTGGACATGTTTATCTTTCAGGGTGTGTACGGTTGTAAATATGATCAGTCATGCGATGTTTTGGTATAAATCCAATTTGGCTTTTACTCACGACATTGTGCTTATTAAGGAAGTTAATAAGAACTCTTACATTTATACCATTTATAATACATGTATAATACTACAGAAAGGTTACTGTTCACACAAATGCCTCTGTAATTGTTTGGGTCAAATTTGTCTCCGTTCTTAAAGATTGGGGTTATGAGTCCTTGATTCCAGAAGTCAGGTAAATAACCTACATTCAGGATCAAATTAAACAGTTTTAAAATAGCATATAGACATTTTGCACTAGTGAGTTCAAGCCTATCGTTTGAGGGCCTGAAGTGTCTTATAGAGCTCCTGGTCAGTAATTGGGGAGTCCAATGGATTTTGATTGTCCTTTATAGCGTTTCTAATCCGTTCAACTTCTCATGAATTTAGTATTGCTCTGCGTTTGTGTCAACGGTGCAGTAGAGTGTTTTAAAATGGGTTGTCCATATGTCACCATTTTGTATCGTTAATTCCTCTTGTTTCGTTTTTTTCCAATTTTGCCAGAAGTTGTTTGTTTATGGACTCCTCAATTAGTGTCAGCTGCTTGCTGTTGTACTGTGCTTTTTTGGATCTGAGTGTACGTTTATAGAGTTTAAAGTCTCACAGTAATGAAGGAGTAATTCAACATTATTTGGGTCTCTGTGCTTTTGGTTGGATAGTGTTCTAAGGTTTTTCTTTATAATCTTACAAACGGCATCAAACCAGTTGTCAAAGTTTAATCAAATTCAGTTTTGCCATTGGCCTGAATATATAGTTGATTTTACTGCTAGATTGATTCCTTATTTACTGTGAGTGAATGTGGTATCCAGAAAGTTATCTAAGGGTGTTTGAATATTTTGGTTAAAGGTTGCTTTTTGGTATTCTTCTGTGCTGTTTTGGGCCCATCTGTATGAATTTCTGATGTTGTATAGCTTACTGGGCTGTGAATGTGTTGTTGTTTCCATGTCTGTTCTTTTGAGGAACAACGTAACTTGGCTGTGATCGGACAGAAGTGTTAGTGGCTTGACAGTGACTGAGCTGAGATAGACTGTGGCCAAGAGGTGAGCAATAGTTGAATCTCCCCAAAGGGTCCCCCTGTAACCTACCATTGACAAAGTACAGACCCAGGGTTCTATAGAGCTGCAACAGATCCCTTCCGTTTTTGTTGATGGTGCAGTTACTGTTGTTTCTATGGGGGAGATGAAGGCAGTTAGAAACAGTAAAGCCTGTAATAAAGCTGTCCCCTTGTGTGGTCGTTAGATCAAGTAGTGTTCCTGTGCTCACATTTGTGTCCCCACAGATGAGCACATTTCCCTGGGCCTGGAAATGGCTCATCTCTTCCTCAAAGCTGGGGAAGATCTCTTCTGAGTAATATGGGGATTCAGCTTGGAAAATTCCCAAAAATGATGTCATGGCTGTAGAAGCTTCTGATAGACTAATTGACATAATTTGAGGATGGCCACCTCAGTGGGATTTACCAGATTAGTGGGTTTACGGTCTGGGCTGGGGTTGGGGTACACAGGGCCTGTGGAGGGGTGTTTGGGGTGTGTCAGGGGGGGGCCAGAGAGCTTCTCTCTGTAGTTGGTGTCCTCATGTGTACCTTCTTGTTGACTGGGATAGTGGGTAAAGGTTTGTCGTTATGGGGGGGGGGGGGGTAAAGGTGGGTCAGTGGGGTTGTTAGGGGTGGTGAGGGGCTGCAGCTTCTCTCTAGGAATCTCTACACTCTGCACTCTGTGCTGCAGCACCCTCTTGATGATAGACAACTCTTTCGCCATCTCCTCCTTTACCTGCACTAGCTCTCTTGTCATGGTACGTTTACCTCCTCAAGCGCTGTGGTAAGGCTCTCTCCTCATGGTGGCCTTTACCTCCTCAAGTGCTGTGGTAAGGCTCTCTCCTCATGGTGGCCTTTACCTCCTCAAGCGCTGTGGTAAGGCTCTCTCCTCATGGTACCTTTACCTCCTCGAGCGCTGTGGTAAGGCTCTCTCCTCATGGTGGCCTTTACCTCCTCAAGTGCTGTGGTAAGGCTCTCTCCTCATGGTGGCCTTTACCTCCTCAAGCGCTGTGGTAAGGCTCTCTCCTCATGGTACCTTTACCTCCTCGAGCGCTGTGGTAAGGCTCTCTCCTCATGGTGGCCTTTACCTCCTCAAGTGCTGTGGTAAGGCTCTCTCCTCATGGTGGCCTTTACCTCCTCAAGTGCTGTGGTAAGGCTCTCTCCTCATGGTACCTTTACCTCCTCGAGCGCTGTGGTAAGGCTCTCTCCTCATGGTGGCCTTTACCTCCTCAAGTGCTGTGGTAAGGCTCTCTCCTCATGGTACCTTTACCTCCTCGAGCGCTGTGGTAAGGCTCTCTCCTCATGGTGGCCTTTACCTCCTCAAGCGCTGTGGTAAGACTCTCTCCTCATGGTGGCATTTACCTCCTCAAATGCTGTGGTAAGGCTCTCTCCTCATGGTGGCCTTTACCTCCTCAAGCGCTGTGGTAAGGCTCTCTCCTCATGGTACCTTTACCTCCTCGAGCGCTGTGGTAAGGCTCTCTCCTCATGGTACCTTTACCTCCTCGAGCGCTGTGGTAAGGCTCTCTCCTCATGGTACCTTTACCTCCTCGAGCGCTGTGGTAAGGCTCTCTCACAGCTGCTGGACAGAGTTCTCCAGCTGGGCTCGTGCACTGGTCGATCTGGTCCTGTAGAAGCTTTGTGTGTGGGCTGGAGTCTGGTACATGTTTACCCGTCAGAAACCTGTTTTCCTGGTCCTTCTCGCTGTCCTCAAAAATGTGGATTTGCCTCCCCTTGCAGATAACTTTCTTTGTGGTATAGCTGAAATGCCTGGTTACAGCTGTATGCCAGGCAGTAGAGTGGTCTGTGTAAAATAACAGGTTTGAACAGTCCTGTTTTGTGAGCAGTTGGCAAATATAGTTTCTGGGTTCTCCCTCAGAAATCTGTGTTTAAAATGGATTTATTCTGGAAATTCAAAAAAGGGGGGGTTGCTGCTGGTGCTGCTAGCGCTGCCTCAGTGGCCATGTTGCTATAGCTACCAGCAGTAAACAGTTGGAGCTAGATGGAAAGCTAGCAGACAGATTTGAATTTGGCTAGCTAGCACAATTAAGATTGGTCTTTTAACACACTCTCTGTCAATCTTTTCCTCCTGTGTTGATCTTCAGTTGTACAATTTGATTACCTATAAATGTTTTGCTAATTTAATCATGTCAATCTCACTCTTAACAACCAGAAAGTTATAACAAGTCAGGAGCTGTTCTTCTGCACTATTTTTTTTTCTCTCTCTCTATCTCTCTCTGTCTCTCTCTCTCTCCATGTCTCTGTGTGTCTCTCACTGTGTCTTTCTTTCACTCTCTCTGTGTGTATGTGTCTCTCACTCTGCCTTTCTCCTTCTCTCTCTCTGTCTCTCTCTCTTTCTCTGTCTCTCACTCTGTGTGTTTTTCTCTGTGTGTATGTGTTTTTCTTTCTCTCTGTGTGTCTCTCTCACTCTCTCTGTGTCTCTCACTCTCTTTGTCTCTCTCTCTGTCTCTTACGCTCTCTCTGTGTGTGTGTCTTTCTCTCTTTCTCTGTGTGTGTGTCTTTCTCTCTTTCTCTGTGTGTCTCTCAATTCAATTCAAGGGGCTTTATTGGCATGGGAAACGTATGTTAACATTGCCAAAGCAAGTGAGGTAGATAATATACAAAAGAGAAATAAACAATCAAAATTAACAGTAAACATTACACATGCAGAAGTTTCAAAACAATAAAGACATTACAAATGTCATATTATATACAGGTATATATACAGTGTTGTAACAATGTACAAATGGTTAAAGTACACAAGGGAAAATAAATATTTACAATGGTGTTTGTTCTTCACTGGTTGCCCTTTTCATGTGGCAACAGGTCACAAATCTTGCTGCTGTGATGGCACACTGTGGAATTTCACCAGGTAGATCTCTCTCTGTCTCTCTCTCTCTATGTGTGTCTCACTCTCTCTCTCTCTCTCTCTCTCTCTCTCTCTCGCTTTCTCTCTCTCTCTCTCTCTCTGTGTCTCTCTGTCTTTCTCTCTCTCTCTCTGGGTGTCTCACTCTCTCTGTGTCTCACTCCCTCTGTGTTTGTCCCCCCCCTCCCCGGCTGCAACGATGCGCTATTCTTCTCTGCAGCTGTTTTTCTCTTTATTTTCATCCCTCATTCCCACTGCCCTTTCATCCCTTATTCCCATTGCCCTTTCCTCCCTTATTCCCATTGCCCTTTCATCCCTCATTCCCAGTGCCCTTTCATCCCTTATTCCCACGGCCCTTTCATCCCTTATTCTCAGTGCCCTTTCATCCCTTATTCCAACTGCCCCTTCATCCCTTATTCCCACAGCCCTTTCATCCCTTATTCCCACTGCCCTTTCATCCCTTATCCCCACTGCCCTTTCATCGCTTATTCCTACTGCCCTTTCATCCCTTATTCTCACTGCCCTTTCATCCCTTATCCCCACTGCCCTTTCATCCCTTATTCCCATTGCCCTTTCATCCCTTATCCCAGAGCTCTTTCATCTGTTATCCCCACTGCCCTTTCATCCCTTATTCCCATTGCCCTTTCCTCCCTTATTCCCACTGCCCTTTCATCCCTGATTCCCACTGCCCTTTCATCCCTGATTCCCACTGCCCTTTCATCCCTTATTCCCATTGCCCTTTCATCCCTTATTCCCAGTGCCCTTTCATCCTTATTCCCACTGCCCTTTCATCCCTTATCCCCACTGCCCTTTCATCCCTTATTCCCAGTGCCATTTCATCCCTTGTCCCAGTGCCCTTTCATCCCTTATTCCCATTGCCCTTTCATCCCTTATTCCCAGTGCCCTTTCATCCCTTATCCCAGTGCCCTTTCATCCCTTATCCCAGTGCTCTTTCATCTGTTATCCCCACTCCCCTTTCATCCCTTATTCCCATTCCCCTTTCATCCCTTATCCCAGTGCCCTTTCCTCCCTTATCCCAGTGCCCTTCCATCCCTTATCCCAGTGCCCTTTCATCCCTTATCCCAGTGCTCTTTCATCTGTTATCCCCACTGCCCTTTCATCCCTTATCCCAGTGCTCTGTCATCCCTTATCCCACTGCCCTTTCATCCCTTATCCCAGTGCACTTTCATCCCTTATCCCAGTGCCCTTTCATCCCTTATCCCAGTTCCCTTTCATCCCTTATCCCAGTGCCCTTTCATCCCTTATCCCACTGCCCTTTCATCCCTTATCCCAGTGCTCTTTCATCTGTTATCCCCACTGCCCTTTCATCCCTTATCCCAGTGCCCTTTCATCCCTTATCCCAGTGCTCTTTCATCTGTTATCCCCACTGCCCTTTCATCCCTTATTCCCATTGCCCTTTCCTCCCTTATTCCCATTGCCCTTTCATCCCTCATTCCCAGTGCCCTTTCATCCCTTATCCCCAGTGCCCTTTCATCCCTTATCCCCAGTGCCCTTTCATCCCTTATCCCCACTGCCCTTTCATCCCTTATTCCCACTGCCCTTTCCTCCCTTATTCCCATTGCCCTTTCATCCCTCATTCCCAGTGCCCTTTCATCCCTTATCCCCACTGCCCTTTCATCCCTTATTCCCACTGCCCTTTCATCCCTTATTCCCAGTGCCCTTTCATCCCTTATTCCCATTGCCCTTTCATCCCTTATTCCCAGTGCCCTTTCATCCCTTATCCCAGTGCTCTTTCATCTGTTATCCCCACTCCCCTTTCATCCCTTATTCCCATTCCCCTTTCATCCCTTATCCCAGTGCCCTTTCCTCCCTTATCCCAGTGCCCTTCCATCCCTTAGCCCAGTGCCCTTTCATCCCTTATCCCAGTGCTCTTTCATCTGTTATCCCCACTGCCCTTTCATCCCTTATCCCAGTGCTCTGTCATCCCTTATCCCACTGCCCTTTCATCCCTTATCCCAGTGCACTTTCATCCCTTATCCCAGTGCCCTTTCATCCCTTATCCCAGTTCCCTTTCATCCTTATCCCAGTGCCCTTTCATCCCTTATCCCACTGCCCTTTCATCCCTTATCCCAGTGCTCTTTCATCTGTTATCCCCACTGCCCTTTCATCCCTTATCCCAGTGCCCTTTCATCCCTTATCCCAGTGCCCTTTCATCCCTTATCCCAGTGCTCTTTCATCTGTTATCCCCACTGCCCTTTCATCCCTTATTCCCATTGCCCTTTCCTCCCTTATTCCCATTGCCCTTTCATCCCTCATTCCCAGTGCCCTTTCATCCCTTATCCCCAGTGCCCTTTCATCCCTTATCCCCAGTGCCCTTTCATCCCTTATCCCCACTGCCCTTTCATCCCTTATCCCCACTGCCCTTTCATCCCTTATTCCCACTGCCCTTTCATCCCTTATTCCCACTGCCCTTTCATCCCTTATTCCCATTGCCCTTTCATCCCTTATTCCCATTGCCCTTTCATCCCTTATCCCCACTGCCCTTTCATCCCTTATTCCCACTGCCCTTTCATCCCTTATTCCCACTGCCCTTTCATCCCTTATTCCCACTGCCCTTTCATCCCTTATTCCCAGTGCTCTTTCATCCCTTATTCCCAGTGCCCTTTCATCCCTTATTCCCACTGCCCTTTCATCCCTTGTCCCAGTGCCCTTTCATCTGTTTTCCCCATTCCCCTTTCATCCCTTATCCCAGTGCCCTTTCCTCACTTATCCCAGTGCCCTTTCCTCCCTTATCCCATTGTCCTTTCCTCCCTTATCCCAGTGCCCTTTCCTCCCTTATCCCAGTGCCCTTTCCTCCCTTATCCCATTGTCCTTTCATCCCTTATTCCCACTGCCCTTTCATCCCTTATTCCCAGTGCTCTTTCCTCCCTTATCCCAGTGCCCTTTCCTCCCTTATTCCCACTGCCTTTTCCTCCCTTATCCCAGTGCCCTCCCTCCCTTATCCCAGTTCCCTTTCCTCCCTTATCCCATTGTCCTTTCATCCCTTATTCCCACTGCCCTTTCATCTCTTCTCCTTTGTTCTCATATATGTATCTTATTGTATTTTCGAACGGGAAAATAGAAACAATTTCTGCTCGAGGAGAAATGACAAAGGTGTGACAACAGTTATGAATTTATTTGAGATAATATCTGGTTAAACTACAATGTTCTTTCTTTACTGGGATTATGTTCCGTTGGAAAAATCTGTTGAGCTGCTGCACTCCCATCTGCACTCACACATTCTCTCTGCCATGCACTCATGTGCCTTTAACCACTCACTGTTAGCCAGATTCCAATGCAGCAGAGGATGTTTTGAATTTAATAATTACTTAGCAGGTAGGCCTGTAATGGGGCAGGTTAGCGTTTTCATCATTAATATTTTCTGAAGGCAGCTCTGCACGGTGGTCACTAGCTGGCAAAGTCACAAAATCATAAAATTTGAAATTAAACCTAAGCCTAACCGGGATACATCAGGAGTTTGGCAAAAAAAATGTCACCTTTATTTAGCCAGGTAGGCCAATTGAGAACAAGTTCCCATTTACAACTGCGACCTGTCCAAGATAAAGCAAAGCAGTGCGACAAAAACATCAACACAGAGTTACACATAAACAAACGCACAGTCAAAAGCACAATAGAAAAATCGATGTACAGTGTGTGCAAATGTAGAAGATTAGGGAGGAAAGGCAATAAATAGGCCATAGAGGTGAAATAATAACAATTTAGCATTAACACCGGAGTGATAGATGTGCTGATGATGATGTGCAAGTAGAGATACTGGGGTGCAAAAGAGCAGAAAGATAAATAACAATATGGGGACGAGGTAGTTGGGTGTGCTATTTATAGATTGGCTGTGTACAGGTACAGTGATCGGTAAGCTGCTCTGACAGCTGATGCTTAAAGTTAGAGAGGGAGATTTAAGTCTCCAGCTTCAGTAATTATTGCAATTCGTTCCAGTCATTGGCAGCAGAGAACTGGAAGGAAAGGCGGCCAAAGGAAGTGTTGGCTTTGGGGATGACCAGAGAAATATACCTGCTGGAGTGTGTCCTATGGGTGGGTGTTGCTATGGTGACCAATGAGCTGAGATAAGGCGGGGCTTTACCTAGCAAAGATTCATAGATGATCTGGAGCCAGTGGGTTTTGCGACGAATATGCAGCGAGGGCCAGCCAACGAGAGAATACAGGTCACAGTGGTGGGTAGTATATGGGACTTTGGTGACAAAACGGATGGCACTGTGATAGACTGCATCCAGTTTGCTGAGTAGAGTGTTGGAGCCTATTTTGTAAATGACATTGCCGAAGTCAATGATCGGTAGGATAGTCCATTTTATGAGGGTATGTTTGGCAGCATGAGTGAAGGAGTCTTTGTTGCAAAATAGGAAGCTCATTCTAGATTTAATTTTGGATTGGAGATGTGAGTCTGGAAGGAGAGTTTACAGTCTAACCGGACACCTAGGTAATTGTAGCTGTCCACATATTCTAAGTCAGAACGTTCAGAGTAGTGATGTTAGTCGGGTGCGGGCAGCAATCGGTTGAAGAGCATGCATTTAGTTTTACTAGCATTTAAAAGCAGTTGGAGGCCACAGAAGGAGTGTTGTGTGGCATTGAATCTTGTTTGGAGGTTTGTTAACGCAGTAAAAAAAAAAAAGGCCAAATAGAGATGCGTAGAGATGGATCAGAGAATCACCAGCAGCAAGAGCAACATCATTGATATATGCAGAGAAAAGAGTCGGCCTGAGAACTGAACCCTGTGGCACCCCCTTAGAGACTGCAAGAGGTCTGGACAGGCCCTCCGATTTGACACACCAAACTCTATCTGAGAAATAGTTGGTGAAACAGGCGAGGCAGTCATTTGAGAAACCAAGGCTATTATTGTTGAGGATATTGTTTAGGTGGGTCGGTGGGGCTGAAATTATAGGTGCACCCATGAGAGGAAATTACAGGTGCACCCATGACCAGCTCGGAAACCAGATTGCACAGTGGAGAAGGTTTGAAGTGGTCGGCGATCTGTTTGTTAACTTGGCTTTTGAAGATTTTAGAAAGGCAGGGCAGGATGGATATAGGTCTTTAACAGTTTGGGTCTAGAGTGTCTCCTCCATTGAAGAGGGGGATGACTGCGGCAGCTTTCCAATCTTTTGGGATCTCAGACGATAGGAAAGAGAGGTTGAATTGGCTAGTAATAGGGGTTTCAACAATTCGGCAGATCATTTTAGAAAGAGATGGTCCGGATTGTCTAGCCCAGCTGATATGTAGGGATCTAAGATTTTGCAGCTCTTTCAGAACATCAGCTGTCTGGATTTTGGTGAAGGAGAAGCGGGGGGGCTTGGGAAAGTTGCTGCAGGGGGTGTAGAGCTGTAGGGGTAGGGGTAGCCAGGTGCGTGGCCAGCCGTAGAAAAATGCTCACTGAAATGATCGATTATCGTAGATTTATCGGTGATGACAGTGTTTCCTAACCTCAGTGCGGTGGACAGCTGGGGGGAGGTGCTCTTATTCTCCATGGACTTTACAGTGAGCCAAAACTTTTCGGAAAGATGCCAATTCCTGTTTGAAAAAACTAGCCTTAGCTTTCCTAACTGACTGTGTATATTGGTTCCTGACTTCCCTGAAAAGTTGCATATCACGGGGGCTATTCGATGCTAATGCAGAATGCCACAGGATGTTTTGTGCTGGTCAAGGGCAGTCAAGTCTGGGGTACATTTTTTAAAAGTAGGTGAGGCAGTCATTTGAGAAACCAAGGCTATTGAGTCTGTCGATAAGAGTTTGGTGATTGACAGAGTCGAAAGCTTCACCAGGTCGATGAAGACGGCTGCACCTGGCTACCCCTACCTCTACAGCTCTGCACCCCCTGCAGCAACTTTCTGAAGCCCCCCCTGCTTCTTCTTCACTCAAATCCAGACAACTGATGTTCTGAAAGAGCTGCTTATTTCAGATGGTGAGGAAAGCACCTTAAAAGAGCAACCAGGCATCCTCTACTGATGGGATGAGGTCAATATCCTTCCAGGATACCCGGGCCAGGTCGATTAGAAAGGCCTGCTTTATCTACTTCCCCAGAGTCAGATAAACTTGTGGATACCATTTTTAGGTCTCTGCGTGCAATTTGAAGGACGTTTGCTAACTAGCGTTAGTGCAATTGCTAACTAGCGTTAGCGCAATGCCTGGAAGTCTATGGTAACTACTAGCATGCTAGTAGATACCATAGACTTCCAGTCATTGTGCTATTGCTAGTTAACATTTGCTCACAAAACTACCTCTAACTTCTTTCATACTGGATGCAGAGACATACAAGTAGTAGTTCATCTGGCGAAGTAGATAAAGGGCTTTATTGCCAAAATACCGAAGTATCCCTTTAATTTTAGGGGGCAGTATTTTCATTTTTGGAAAAATAACGTTCCCGTAGTAAACGGGATATTTTGTCAGGACAAGATGCTAGAATATGCATATAATTGACAGCTTAGGATAGAAAACACTCTAAAGTTTCCAAAACGTTTAAAATATTGTCTGTGAGTATAACAGAACTGATATTGCAGGCGAATGCCTGAGAAAAATCCAATCCGAAAGTGACTCATGTTTTGAAAGCTCTGCGTTCCAATGCGTCCCTATTGAGCAGTGAATGGGCTATCAACCAGATTACTTTTTCTCCGTATTCCCCAAGGTGTCTACAGCATTGTGACGTAGTTTTACGCATTTATGTTGAAGAATACCCGTAAGCGGCTACATTGCGCAAGTGATGGCTGATGGCTGATGGCTCTCAGAGTGATTCTCGGTAAAATACAGGTAGCCATTATTCCAATCGGTCCTACTGAAAAACCAATTGTCCCGGTGGATATATTAAGAATAGATATTTGAAAAACACCTTGAGGATTGATTATAAACAACGTTTGCCACGCTTCTGTCGATATTATGGAGCTAAGTTGGAAAATCTTTGCCGTTTTCGTGACTGCAATTTCCGGTCGATTTCTCAGCCAAACGTGAAGAACAAACGGAGCTATTTCGCCTACAAAAATAATATTTTTTGAAAAAAAGAACATTGGTTATCTAACTGGGAGTCTCGTGAGTGAAAACATCCGAAGCTCATCAAAGGTAAACGATTTAATTTGATTGCTTTTCTGATTTCCGTGACCAAGTTATCTGCTGCTAGCTCGACAAAATGCTATGCTAGGCTATCGATATACTTACACAAATGGTTGTCTAGCTTTGGCTGCAAAGCATATTTTGAAAATCTGAGATGACAGGGTGATTAACAAAAGGCTAAGCTGTGTCTCAATATATTTCACTTGTGATTTTCATGAATAGGAATATTTTCTAGGAATATTTATGTCCGTTGCGTTATGCTAATTAGTGTCAGTCGATGATTACGCTCCCGGACCCGGGATGGGGAGTCACTAGACCACACTGCCCATCTAGCGAAAATCGCTCAGTTCTGCCTCCAGGGCAAGATTCATGACAATAAACGTCAACCTGATATAATTGGGGGCCATTGGTGTACTTACAGAGTGGAAAATAGTACAGTGACAGGAGGCATCTAACTAATCAGACAGGAGTAGAGAGCAAATGGGAAGGGAGGGAGAGAAAATTGGAGAGAAAGCAAGAAGGACAGCAGGGAAGAATGGAAAAGAGATGACAGAGAAGATGGAGAGGCAATAGAGAGATGGGGGGCAAGAGAAAGAGGGCGAGGGAGATGGAGAAGCAAGAGAGAGATGAAGGCCAAGAGAGAGACGGAAATGGAGATGGAGAGGCAAGAGAGAGAGGAGGAGGGAGATTGAGAAGCAAGACAGAGATGGGGGGCAAGAGAGGGAGGGCGATGGAGATGGAGAGGCAAGAAAGAGATGGGGGCGAGAAAGAGAGGGAGATGGAGAGGCAAGAGAGAGATGGGGGCAAGAGAGAGAGGGAGAGAGAGATGGAGAGGAAAAGAGAGAGATGGGGGCAAGAGAGGGAGGGAGAGAGAGATGGAGAGGAAAAGAGAGAGATGGGGGAAAGAGAGGGAGGGAGAGAGAGATGGAGAGGAAAAGAGAGAGATGGGGGCAAGAGAGAGAGGGAGAGAGAGATGGAGAGGAAAAGAGAGAGATGGGGGGCAAGAGAGGGAGGGAGAGAGAGATGGAGAGGAAAAGAGAGAGATGGGGGGGCAAGAGAGGGAGGGAGAGAGAGGTGAGGGGCAAGAGAGAGATGGGGGGCAAGAGAAAGAGGGCGAGGGAGATTGAGAGGCAAGACAGAGATGGGGGCAAGAGAGAGAGGGCGATGGAGATGGAGAGGCAAGAAAGAGATGGGGGTGAGAAAGAGAGGGAGATGGAGAGGCAAGAGAGAGATGGGGGGGCAAGAGAGAGAGGGAGAGAGAGATGGAGAGGAAAAGAGAGATGGGGGGTAAGAGAGGGAGGGAGAGAGAGATGGAGAGGAAAAGAGCAAGATGGGGGGCAAGAGAGGGAGGGAGGGAGAGAGAGATGGAGAGGAAAAGAGAGAGATGGGGAAAGAGAGGGAGGGAGAGAGAGATGGAGAGGAAAAGAGAGAGATGGGGGCAAGAGAGGGAGGGAGAGAGAGATGGAGAGGAAAAGAGCGAGATGGGGGGCAAGAGAGGGAGGGAGGGAGAGAGAGATGGAGAGGAAAAGAGCGAGATGGGGGGCAAGAGAGGGAGGGAGGGAGAGAGAGATGGAGAGGAAAAGAGAGAGATGGGGAAAGAGAGGGAGGGAGAGAGAGATGGAGAGGAAAAGAGAGAGATGGGGGGCAAGAGAGGGAGGGAGGGAGAGAGAGATGGAGAGGAAAACAGAGAGATGGGGGGCAAGAGAGGGAGGGAGGGAGAGAGAGATGGAGAGGAAAAGAGAGAGATGGGGAAAGAGAGGGAGGGAGAGTGAGATGGAGAGGAAAAGAGAGAGATGGGGGCAAGAGAGGGAGGGAGAGAGAGATGGAGAGGAAAGAGCGAGATGGGGGGCAAGAGAGGGAGGGAGGGAGAGAGAGATGGAGAGGAAAAGAGCGAGATGGGGGGCAAGAGAGGGAGGGAGGGAGAGAGAGATGGAGAGGAAAAGAGAGAGATGGGGAAAGAGAGGGAGGGAGAGAGAGATGGAGAGGAAAAGAGAGAGATGGGGGGCAAGAGAGGGAGGGAGGGAGAGAGAGATGGAGAGGAAAACAGAGAGATGGGGGGCAAGAGAGGGAGGGAGAGAGAGATGGGGGGCAAGAGAGAGATGGGGGGCAAGAGAGAGATGGGGGGCAAGAGAGGGAGAGGGAGGTTGAGAGGCAAGAGAGAGATGTGAGTGAGATGTTACATTCAAGGATCTTTGCATATCTTTGATGACATATCTCAACACCAGCAGAAAAATGCAGAGATTTCTACTCAACACACATATACATATACAGCTGCAGTCGGAAGTTTACATACACTTAGGTTGGAGTCATTAAAACTCATTTTTCAACCACTCCACAAATTTCTTGTTAACAAACTATAATTTTGGACAATGATTCCAAGCACGCTTCCAAGGTTGTGGCAAAAGTGCTTAAGGACAACAAAGTCAAGGTATTGGAGTGAACATCACAAAGCCCTGACCTCAATCCCATAGAAAAGTGTGCAGATCTGAAAAGGCTTGCAGATCTGAAAAAGCGTATGCGAGCAAGGAGGCCTACAAACCTGACTCAGTTACACCAGCTCTGTCAGGAAGAATGGGCCAAAATTCATCCAATTTATTGTTAGAAGCTTGTGGAAGGCTACCAGAAACGTTTGACCCAAGTTAAATAATATGAAGGTAATGCTACCAAATACTAATTGAGTGTATGTAAACTTCTGACCCACTGGGAATGTGATGAAAGAAATAAAAGCTGAAATAAATCATTCTCTCTACTATTATTCTGATATTTCACATTCTTAAAATAAAGTGGTGATCCTAACTGACCTAAGAGTGGTAAGATTTACTAGGATTAAATGTCAGGAATTGTTGACTGAGTTTAAATGTATTTGGCTAAGGTTTTTGTAAACTTCTGACTTCAACTGTATGTGCATTATATTTGCAAATTATAAATATCTCTTTTTGATATGTGATACTCTATGTCTAAAATATTATCTGAAGCATCATATGGGGCCCCAGGTAGCCTAGTGATTAGTGCGTTGGGCCAGCAACCGAAAGGTTGCTGGATCGAACCCCCAAGGTAAAACTCTGTTGTTCTACCCCTGAACAAGGCAGGTAAGCCACTGTTCCCTGGCAGTCCGTTGTTGTAAATAGGAATTTGCTCTTAACTGACTTGCCCAGTTAAATATATATTTTTTAAATATATCTGCAGTATGCTAACTGTATGTCGTCAGAAAGGTGACCTACATAAACGCAATGTGTGGTCTAATGTGTGACTTCATCCATCCTTTCTCTCCGGAGAAGGGACTGTGTTGCCCCAGACTTCACGTCACCATCGTTGACTGACTGTTCAGTCCGCCTCGAGCAAAACTAATCCCCAGAAAAAAAGGAAAAACAACCACAATTGAAATGCCAAAAAATGATGCAGAGCTTTCAAAACATGAAGCAAACTAATGGTCTGACCCATGCATGCCATGAATTTTAAGAATGATATGCAAAAATAAGTAATCACAACAAAGAATACCTAATGGGCATTGCTTTGCTTTTAGACAATTATAATGGTATGTTTACAAAAGCTGTTTTCTGAATTCTGCTAGAAAATGCACAGCATTTCTCCATAGAAATCGCTGTGCCTTTAAACCATCCAACAGTAGATTTTGCCTCAGGGTGTGTAGGACTGAGAAATTAGATGAGTCCAATTAAAATTTTACAATCATGTTGTGATGTTACACAACCCATTGAAAACATAAAACAATTAAGACTTACTTGAAGCTTATATATACTGAACCAAAATATAAAAGCAACATGTAAAGTGTTGGTCCTACGTTTCATTAGCTGAAATAATAAATCCCAGGAATGTTCCATATGCACAAAAAGCTTATTTATCTCAAATGTTGTGCACAAATTATGTGTATTTCTGTCTGTATTAAAGTCCTTTTGTGGGGAAAAGTCCATTCCTGTTGGCTGGGTCTGGCTCCCCAGTGGGTAGGCCTGGCTCCCAAGTGCGTGGGCATATGCCCTCCCAGGCTGCAATATAGCTGAACCCCTGCCCAGTCATGTGAAATCCATAGATTAGGACCTAATTTATTTAGTTCAATTGACTGATTTCCTTATATGAACTGTAACTGAGTAAAATCTTTGAAATTGTTGCGTGTTGCGTTTATATTTCTGGCATTGGCGACCCCTCCCACCCTCTACAGTCCCCCACATCCAACCAGAACCTGAACAAAGTGCAAGCCAAACTATCCCTCTCAGCACTGCCTGGACTGCGCCAAAATGCAAACTCCTTCCGTTTGAGTAACGTTACAATATTTTTTAAATTTAATCAGTCCGAGAAGCTTCCCTCTGGCCGGTGTTTCAGAATGCCCGTGGCCAAGAAGAATGTGTTCAAACATTCATTCGTTCCTTGTGCTGTTGGACTATGTAACGGCTGTTGGAAGGAAAGGACCAAGGTGCAGCGTGCTTTTATTAGAACTGAACACTGAAATAACAAAAATAACAAAGAGAACGAAAACCAAAACAGTCCTGTCAGGTGCAAAAAGACACAAAACAGAAAACAACTACCCATAAGAAACAGGTTGGAAAAGGCTACCTAAGTGTGGTTCTCAATCAGAGACAACGATAGACAGCTGCCTTTGATTGAGAACCACACCCGGCCAAACACACAGAAAACATAGAACACAAAAACATAGAATAAAGAACATAGAATGCCCACCCCAACTCACGCCCTGACCAAAACCAAAATAGAGACATAAAAGGATCTCTAAGGTCAGGGTGTGACTGACTACTAATACAAAGTAAATTGTATTGGTATATGTACTTATCTATCTAGTGCAGTTGGGACAGCGGTCGGTTGTGAGTGAATGTATTAATGTCCTCTATGTTGTTAGTGTATGTAACATGATGGACTGACTGGTTTAAATGTGTATGATGTTAAAATGTAGAGTATGTGTATGTGATCCTTTTAATGGAAGGTGATGACAAACAAAAATGTCCATCCTGGATGGACAATAAAGTTGTATTCTATTCTATTCAGTATACAGTACATAATAGATTTTCCCAAAGGACGTACACATGTGCATTGGTGAATGTATTACGGAGCAGGACTGTAAATGTTGTGGTCAATGGAGCCTGAACCAGTTACACTTCCACTGTGTATAAACCATAAGGCATCCTCAGAGGCTGTGAAAAAACAGTTACAGGGTCAAAGAAGACACCCAACCAAGCACATACTGTAACGAAGAGAAGATGTTTTGATTATTGTCAAATAAATGCACAGGTCAAAAGGAGGAATGGAATTCCTGACCGTTTCTATCTTATCGCCAGATGGATTTCAGAGGCTCACAGGAAAAATGAGGGCAGCATAAGGCTTATCTGGTCTGGTCCTTAGGAGCTTGTAAAACAGGGCTGGAACAAGTGCAATCTCTGCAGTGATAGATTATAGTCCTACCTGTCTGTGGTGCTAGCTCAGGATTCACGCTAGCCAAGCAAGACAATGAGAACATTCTCAAGCATGACATAGACGCCTCACGTTACAAAAGACTCACCTTTTAAATTCGCCTCACTACAACAACTACAGGGAAGATATTTTATCATGATGAATGAGTGGAGAAGCCCAGTACCACATAATGCATCACTATGGCTTTTCAGCTGTTTTCTACATCAGCTCATACAATACTGTACCTCTTTGACAAAACCAACCCACAATCTCTAGTTGGAAAAAAATTGGAAAGAGTTAAACCTGACCTGTTCAATTAGATTGTTATATTTAACTTTAGATTGTGATACAATACTTAGCATCTAAGAATAACCAACCTGAACAAGGTGTTGTTTCAGCTAGTGTAATGTCTTAGCTAAGTATTGCCTGGTAACATTAAACTCATTTCTTTCGTAGCCTGAACCATGAACCCAGGTCCTTGGAAGGTGTTCTGTACATCTTCCGGGACATTTGGCAAATATAGATTCTCTGTCATCATTTATTATATAAAACTTAACATTCTAATATAAAACCACAAACAGCTTTAAAACCAATGAAGGAAAAGCTGGTAATGATTTACATAACCAACACAGCGCTGGATAAACATGATGTAATAGCTACATATCCTATTGTGTCATATCATGTCAGATGTTTCTTGGGTAAGCAGCAGCCCAATAGAGATCATGTTTTTTGCCAAAACTATATTTTCCCCTTTTTGTCTGAAGCTATACCCACCCACACACACTCTCACAGAATCATGATAAATCTTTGGCCTTTTTCATTTTGTTTGATTGGAGACATGTCAGGATAATCCAGGCATTATATTCCCCGGCAGCACCACCATATTGCTAGGTAACTGTATCACGTACGTATGAAAGTGACATCAGTATGCTATTCCCCATTCAGGATTGTGTTTTTTGTTCCGTTTCTATTGAGTAGGTTCATAGGCCTGCTCCACATGCATTCAGGTCGAGTGTTGTGTTCAATTGGCTGAAATAATGCTGCATGCCTCCCCCAAAAATACATCAATATAAAAGGAAAGAAAAGAGGGAGATCTAACTAGCACATTCATTAAACCTGGAAGAGGGAGATCTAACTAGCACATTCATTAAACCTGGTAGAGGGAGATCTAACTAGCACATTCATTAAACCTGGAAGAGGGAGATCTAACTAGCACATTCATTAAACCTGGAAGAGGGAGATCTAACTAGCACATTCATTAAACCTGGTAGAGGGAGATCTAACTAGCACATTCATTAAACCTGGAAGAGGGAGATCTAACTAGCACATTCATTCAACCTGGAAGAGGGAGATCTAACTAGCACATTCATTAAACCTGGTAGAGGAAGATCTAACTAGCACATTCATTCAACCTGGAAGAGGGAGATCTAACTAGCACATTCATTCAACCTGGAAGAGGGAGATCTAACTAGCACATTCATTAAACCTGGAAGAGGGAGATCTAACTAGCACATTCATTCAACCTGGAAGAGACAGCTTATGCTTTCTTTCTAGTCCTATTCCTTTCTTCAAAGGCAGCCGTCCGCTTGGCCCTTTCAGGGGCTGGGAGATAAGAACAATAGGAAGTGCTACAAAGCAGATTAATGAGGAGAGAGCTGTTTGAAAGGCCATTAGAAAGTATATTTTATTAAATGCACCGGCACTGTGTGTCTGTCTCCTAACAGAGCAAAGCACTTGGGCTTTTCAACAGGCCCTATTGTCATCACCATCAGCAACCTGAGACTCATTGGAGATAATGGGGGGAACCGTGAGTTGGGCTGTTTTGGTGATAATTGAGGATAATTCACGCAAACATGGTCTGAATGAGATATTATGATGTCCCGGAACTGAAGAAAGGAAAAGGAAGGAAAAGAACCTTGCTGATGGAAGTCTGCTGTCACAGAGTGTTATGTAAGCCATTGTAACTATGCCAACACCCGTCTGCCCTCCAAAATGAATCAAAGCAAAACCCTGGATCTAATATCAGACGAGGTCTTTCAATGCACAAATATTATCTTTCCAGATCATCTTCGATTGATTTCTTGTCTGTTTTCCAATATCATGTTTGTCCCCATCTCTTCCTCCCCTTTCATTCTCAGTATTAGAAAAATAGGACACGATATGATTCATCTATTTTCTCTCTCTCTCTCTCTCTCTCTCTCTCTCTCTCTCTCTCTCTCTCTCTCTCTCTCTCTCTCTCTCTCTCTCTCTCTCTCTCTCTCTCTCTCTCTCCCTCCCTCCCTCCACCTGAGTTGATTCTCTGCCCTGTCTCATCACAGGAAGTAATTTGGGGAAAAGCCAGGCAGCATTAAACGATCTGAGTTGCCTGAGAGGATCAGATAAATCCCTGTGTTCAATAAACCAAAGCGCCTTTCCTGAACGCAATCATTCTTAACGGGCGTATGAGTGCTAATCCTAATCCCTAATATTTGCTGTGCCCATCCCAGGAACCGTTGCCCGCTGACTGTCCAGCCCAATCTGTTATTAAAATAACATTGTGTAACGTGTGACTTAACACAGGGGCGTCTGTGTTGCCTGCTGCTAACAGCTGCCTCGGATCCACCGAGGTCACCCCATCGCTGGCTCTGGGCCGGCCACCCGAAGACGGCCTGGTGACAGTGTTTGCCAGACAGGCACCCAGCGTTCCTGATTCGACCCCGCTAACGAGCAATTACACCATCTGTCAAGTTATCGTCTCGCAATTATGGCTTATGACAGTTTAAGGCATCAGCCACCCAGTCAGGAGATGGAAGCCGACTCTCTGTTGTATCATATCATACCCCCTCCCAGATGACTGAATATCAAACGCAGGTGATATTTCTCTTCCAATGGATTCTGATTATCTTTATTCAGACATTATAGCCATGTGGATACTGAACAAATTACCCTGTCAGTCATATGACGTGTTCATTTGTTTCTCGCTTTAATCGCAGATTCTAAGAACAATCCATTGTCGGCAGAAACTTAAGCCATTAACCAGATAATAATTTTTTATCTAATGATGCCGCTCTGACTGACTTTCTCATTACCATTACTTCCTGAATAATGAATGCAACAGATGTATCCTTTTGGAAGTCCTCCCTACCCCAGAAAACCCAAACTATACACACAGTGGTATTTATAGGATCATAATATCTATTACCATCATCATCAATGGCATCATAATCAGCATAAATTTCACAATCCGTCACCATATAGGAGTAAATGCACGGCTATTTTTACAACGATAATGGCAATAATTATCATCACCATAATCACTAGTACAACCATCACCATTATAATCCTTTCAATAGAATGTTCTAATAAGCAGCCCTCCTACATTAGACGGCAGAGCCCCATGTGAAACCCTGAAGAGAGGCAGTGATGCTCCTCTGGGCGACAACATGAGGTTTCTGGAGGAGCGCCTTCTCCAATCCCGACGCAGCATGCCACGGCCACGCCAGGACATACTTGGCCCCTGGCATCTCCCAGTCTGGCGAGGGCGAGGGCACTACGGCATAGCAGGACTGATAGAGTCCAGAGAGAGTATATGTGTGTGTGTGTGTTTGTGTGTGTGTGTGTGTGTGTGTGTGTGTGTGTGTGTGTGTGTGTGTGTGTGTGTGTGTGTGTGTGTTTGCGTGCTTGCGTGCGTGCATGTTGGCGTGCGCTCACCCGCGCGTGTGTGTGAGAGAGTTCTACAGCATGACGCGTCCCAGATAGAGTCCAGAGCATTTCTACACCGTTACCTGAGACAGCTCTGTCAGACTGCTCTGTCAGACTGCTCTGTCCGACTGCTCTGTCAGACTGCTCTGTCAGACTGCTCCGTCAGACTGCTCTGTCAGACAGCTCCGTCAGACTGCTCCGTCAGACAGCTCCGTCAGACAGCTCCGTCAGACAGCTCCGTCAGACAGCTCCGTCAGACAGCTCCATCAGACAGCTCCTTCAGACAGCTCCGTCAGACAGCTCCGTCAGACAACTCCATCAGACAGCTCTGTCAGACAGCTCCGTCAGACAGCTCCTTCAGACAGCTCCGTCAGACAGCTCCGTCAGACAGCTCTGTCAGACAGCTCCTTCAGACAGCTCCGTCAGACAGCTCCTTCAGACAGCTCCGTCAGACAACTCCGTCAGACAACTCTGCTATGTAATTAAACCATTTCCGTTCATTATTTATTCAGTGTGACTGGGCCGTGGTTAGTTAAATACTTAATTTCCCATTTTTCAGTGTTAATTCCCTTTAAACCGGTCAGGCTGGCGCAGTAATGTAAGGAACGTTTTCCAGAGGTTGTGTGTGTGGCCATGTGCACTGTGCAGGTCCTGGCTTAATTAACTAAAAGGGACTCAAATAAAACCCAGTCTGCCACCTAGGTCATTGTCGCCTTATTGGAGTCCTACTCAGATTTGATTTATCTTTCTGATCCGACATCACTCAAACTCTAATCCTCACCTCTTCTCTTCCCTCGCTCCTTGCACAGAAAGAGTCAGCCGTGTCCTCAGTCAGTACTGAGTCTGTACTGGATGTGAATCCATGTGGTTGGAGGTTATTTATGGGCTATGGTACTCTGTCTCACATATTCCTGCCTGCTCACTAATTAAAAAAAAAAAAATCCCTGTGGGGAATACATGCTCTTTCTGATGATGGTATGTCAGGGGACTCTCTCTATTGCTCGATCTATCTTTCCATCTCTAACTCTATCCCTCTCTCTCTCTCTCTCTCTATATATATATATATATATATATCCCTCTTTCTCTCGCTCTCTATCCCTCTCTTTCTGCATAAGGAAGACATTACCGCATGTCTCTGTCCAAAAATCAGTCCCATGTTGAAATCGGAGAGGGACACTGTTTTCAACTTCTAGTCAGTCAGATGTGACTGACAAAGAAAAAAAGATACTGCTAAATTCCATTACTATGCAATAACAAAGCATTACTAAATCACTATGTAATACCATGTTGTTACTGCAGTAAATACAGTGTTACTACACAGGCCAAGAGGGATTTCTGTTTTTATTCTCTCACCAACTCAAGGATGGAACACAAATGGAGATGAAAACGTCATGTCCTCTGGAGTCATCTTTTTCTGTTCTATGTTTCATCTCGAAAAATGTTTACCCTTAACTACGTTTTAGATTTTACATTTTTGTCATTTAGGAGACATTTACAGTAGCAAATAGCATTAAGTGGGCACATCGACAGTAACCTTTTGGTTACTGGCCCAACGCTCTTTATGGCAAGGCTATCTGCCGCCCCATCAGCTTTCATAAAGGTCATCAAAATATATATATAACAAAGAAAGAAAATATTCATATTATGTAGATACAGTACTAGTCAACAGTTTGGACACACCTGAAATAACACATATGGAATCATGTAGTAACCAAAAAAAGTGTTAAACAAATCTATATATATTTTAGATTTTAGATTCTCCAAAGTAGCCACCTTTTGCCTTGGTGACGGCTTTGCACACTCTTGTCATTATCTCAACCAGCTTCACCTGGAATATTTTATAAAAAATAAAATACAATATTTCACCTTTATTTAACCAGGTAGGCTAGTTGAGAACAAGTTCTCATTTGCAACTGCGACCTGGCCAAGATAAAGCATAGCAGTGTGAGCAGACAACACAGAGTTACACATGGAGTAAACAATTAACAAGTCAATAACACAGTAGGAAAAAAAAGGGGAGTCTATATACATTGTGTGCAAAAGGCATGAGGAGGTAGGTGAATAATTACAATTTTGCAGATTAACACTGGAGTGATAAATGATCAGATGGTCATGTACAGGTAGAGATATTGGTGTGCAAAAGAGCAGAAAAGTAAATAAATAAAAACAGTATGGGGATGAGGTAGGAACAAATGGGTGGGCTATTTGCCGATAGACTATGTACAGCTGCAGCGATCGGTTAGCTGCTCAGATAGCAGATGTTTGAAGTTGGTGAGGGAGATAAAAGTCTCCAACTTCAGCGATTTTTGCAATTCGTTCCAGTCACAGGCAGCAGAGAACTGGAACGAAAGGCGGCCAAATGAGGTGTTGGCTTTAGGGATGATCAGTGAGATACACCTGCTGGAGCACGTGCTACGGATGGGTGTTGCCATCGTGACCAGTGAACTGAGATAAGGCGGAGCTTTACCTAGCATGGACTTGTAGATGACCTGGAGCCAGTGGGTCTGGCGACGAATATGTAGCGAGGGCCAGCCGACTAGAGCGTACAAGTCGCAGTGGTGGGTGGTATAAGGTGCTTTAGTGACAAAACGGATGGCACTGTGATAAACTGCATCCAGTTTGCTGAGTAGAGTGTTGGAAGCAATTTTGTAGATGACATCGCCGAAGTCGAGGATCGGTAGGATTGTCAGTTTTACTAGGGTAAGTTTGGCGGCGTGAGTGAAGGAGGCTTTGTTGCGGAATAGAAAGCCGACTCTTGATTTGATTTTCGATTGGAGATGTTTGATATGAGTCTGGAAGGAGAGTTTACAGTCTAGCCAGACACCTAGGTACTTATAGATGTCCACATATTCAAGGTTGGAACCATCCAGGGTGGTGATGCTGGTCAGGCGTGCGGGTGCAGGCAGCGAACAGTTGAAAAGCATGCATTTGGTTTTACTAGCGTTTAAGAGCAGTTGGAGGCCACGGAAGGAGTGTTGTATGGCATTGAAGCTCGTTTGGAGGTTAGATAGCACAGTGTCCAAGGACGGGCCGGAAGTATATAGAATGGTGTGGTCTGCGTAGAGGTGGATCAGGGAATCGCCCGCAGCAAGAGCAACATCATTGATATATACAGAAAAAAGAGTCGGCCCGAGGATTGAACCCTGTGGCAACCCCATAGAGACTTCCAGAGGACCGGACAGCATGCCCTCCGATTTGACACACTGAACTCTGTCTGCAAAGTAATTGGTGAACCAGGCAAGGCAGTCATCCGAAAAACCGAGGCTGCTGAGTCTGCCGATAAGAATATGGTGAATGACCGAGTCGAAAGCCTTTGCAAGGTCGATGAAGACGGCTGCACAGTACTGTCTTTTATCGATGGCGGTTATGAATGCTTTTCCAACAGTCTTGAAGAAATTCCCAGATATGCTGAGCACTTGTTGGCTGCTTTTCCTTCACTCTGCAGTCCAATTCACCCGAACCATCTCAATTGGGTTGAGGTCGGGTGATTGTGGAGGCCAGGTCATCTGATGCAGCACTACATCACTCTCCTTCTTGGTCAAATACCTGACACACAGCCGGGAGGTGTGTTGGGTCATTGTCCTGTTGAAAAACAAATGACAGTCCCCCCTAAGCATAAACCAGATGGGATGGCGTATCGCTGCAGAATGCTGTGGCAGCCATGCTGGTTAAGTGTGCCTTCAATTCAAAATAAATCACAGACAGTGTCACCAGCAAAGCATCCCCACACCATCACACCTCCTCATCCACGCTTCACGGTGGGAACCCCACATGCAGAGATAATCTGTTCACCTACTCTTCATCTCACAAAGACATGGCGGGTAGAACCAAAAATCTAAAATTTGGACTCATCAGACGAAAGGACAGATTTCCACAGGTCTAATGTCTATTGCTCGGGTTTCTTGGCCCAAGCAAGTCTCTTCTTCTTATTGGTATCATTTAGTAGTGGTTTCTTTAAAGCAATGCGACCATGAAGGCCTGATTCACACAGTCTCATCTGAACAGTTGATGCTGAGATGTGTCTGTTACTTGAACTCTGTGAAGCTTTTATTTGGGCTACAATCTGAGGTGCAGTTAACTGTAATGAACGTGTCCTCTGCTGCAGAGGTAACTCTGGGTCTTCCTTTCCTGTTGCGGTCCTCATCAGAGACAGTTTCATAATAGCGCTTGATGGTTTTTGCAACTGACTGACCTTCATGTCTTAAAGTAATGATGGACTGTTGATTCTCTTTGCTTATTTGAGCTGTTCTTGCCATAATATGGACTTGATATTTTACCAAATAGGGCTATCTTCTTAATATAACCACAACGCAACACAACTGCATTAAGGAGGAATTCCACAAATTAACTTTTAACAAGGCACACCTATTAATTGAAATGCAATCCAGGTGAATACCTCATGAAGCTGGTTGAGAGAACGCCAAGAGTGTGCAAAGCTGTCATCAAGGTAAAGGGTGGCTACATTGAAGAATCTCAAATATAAAATAGTTTGATGTCTTCACTATTATTCTACAATGTAGAAAATAATCCAAATAAAGAAAAACCCTTGAATGAGTAGGTGTGTCCAAACTACTGACTGGTACGGTACTTTTGTATATAACTCTAAAAGATCAGTGCCGCTCATCATTGGACTAT